>NC_052153.1:48742805-48855305 GCF_902713615.1 Scyliorhinus canicula
TCCATGTTGATTTGGTAATTTTTTTAAAGACACAAATACCTTGTTCTTTCTTCCTTCTAAAAGAAAATATTCCCTTCTCTCAGTTATATACATGATTGTAAAAAGATACACCCTCCCTCCTCAAACTTCCTCAAATGGAAAATATGGCCGATGCTGGGCATCTGAAATAAAAACAGAAAATGCTGGAAATACTCGGCAGATCCAGCAGAATTTGGGGAGAGAGAGAGAGAGAAACCAGAGTTAGCGTTTCAGCTCAATAATCTTTCAACAGTTTTAACTCTGTTGCTCTCTCCACAGATGCTGCTCCGTCTGCTGAGTATTTCCAACATTTTCTGTTTTTACTTCCTCCACCCTTCACTGCCAGTGATAATGTAAATCTTCCTGAAGTACTGACCAGAGAAAGCTCCTGCTGTCGTTGAGGCTGAAAGATTCGGCAGCTTGAATAAAGGGTCCTTTGCCAGGCACGGGGGCACAGAGATTAGCACTGCTGTCTCACAGCGCCAGGGACCCAGGATTCAATTCCGGCCTTGTCCAACTGTCTGTGTGAAGTTGCCATGCGCTGTATTTTTCTATGTTCTCCCCGTGTCTCAATGGGTTTCCACCGGGTGCTCTGGTTTCCTCCCACAGTCCAAAGATGCACAAGTTAGGTGGATTGGCCATGACAAAATTGCCCTCCTGGGTCTAGGGTTATGCAGGTTAGAATAGGGCTACGGGGATATGGGGGGGGGGGGGGGGGGGGGGGGGGGGGAGACGACCCAAGGTCGGGTGCTCTTTCAGAGGGTCGGTGCAGGCATCAATGGGCTGAAATGGCGCCTTTCTCACTGTAGGCATTCTTTGATTCTAGTAGTAACTGACTGCAACTCAACTCAGCATCAATGCAACATCCTTTACCTTTAGCGAAAAACATAATTATTGGGCCAGTTAGCAAACTATTACTCATAGTTTGAAAATGGTGACGGTAAACCTACTTGTTAAATACTGCTACAGTTAATGTGCTAAATGTGCTCCCGATCCTGTCAGGTAGGGGAGTGCCAAGGTTTTGACCCAACACCACAAAAATACCCCCCCCCCACCCCCCCCCCCCCCCCTCGGCCAATAGGTTATAAAATCATAGAATTTACAGACTCTGCAGTGCAGAAAGAGGCCATTTGGCCCATTGAGTCTGCACCGACCCTTGGAAAGAGCACCCCACTTAAGCCCACACTTCCAACCTATCCCCATTAACCCAGTAATCCCACCTAACCTATTTGGACAATAAGGGCAATTTAGCACAGCCAATCCACCTAACCTGCACATCTTTGGATTGTGGGAGGAAACCGGAGCATCCGGAGGAAACCCACACAGACAAGGGGAGAAACTGGAAACTCCACACAGACAGTGACCCAAACCGGGAATCGAACCTGGGACCTTGGAGCTGTGAAGCAACTGTGCTAACCATTGTGCTACCGTGCTGCATTTTTATTTAATAGGATAAAATACTGATGAAAACATGAAAACAAAATGTCTTCCTGCAGTTATACACGGCCTTGGGTGAGACCACACCTGGAGTATTCTGTGCCGTTTTGGTCTCCCTACCCAAGAGAGGATAGATTTGCCATAGAGGGAGCGCAGTAGAACTTCACTAGGCTGATGCCGTGGTTGGCAGGACCATCCCATGAGGAGAGATTGGTTCGACTGGGCATCACTACCGTGGCAGCACGGTAGCACAGTGGTTAGCACTGTAGCTTCACAGCGCCAGGGTCCCAGGTTCGATTCCCCGCTGGGTCACTGTGCGGAGTCTGCACCTTCTCCCTGTGTCTGCGTGGGTTTCCTCCGGGTGCTCCCAGTTTCCTCCCACAGTCCAAAGACGTGCAGGTTCGGTGGATTGGCCATGCTAAATTACCCTTTGTGTCCAAAAAGGTTCGGAGGGTTTCTTGGGTTAAGGGGATAGGGTGGAAGTGAGGGCTTAAAGTGGGTCAGTGCAGACTAAATGGGCTGAATGGCCTCCTTCTGCACTGTATGTGCTATGAAACTAGAGTGCAGAAGGATGAGAGGAGATCTGATTGAAATATATAAAATTCAACAGGGTTGGACAGACTAGGTGCAGGGAGGATGTTTTCTCTGGTTGGGAGCCTAGAACCAGGGGACACAGCCCAGGATATGGGGTAGACCATTTAGGACTGAGATGAAGAAAGATTTCTTCACTCAACTGGTAGTGAACCTGTACAATTGTCTACCCCAGAAGGCTAAGGAAGCCAAGTCACTTAATATATTCAAGAAAGAGATAATTGTTTTGATTTTAATGGCATTAAGGAACATGGGGAGAAAGCCTTAGGGGCCTCACGGTAGCATGGTGGTTAGCATCAATGCTTCACAGCTCCAGGGTCCCAGGTTCGATTCCCAGCTGGGTCACTGTCTGTGTGGAGTCTGCACGTCCTCCCTGTGTGTGCGTGGGTTTCCTCCGGGTGCTCCGGTTTCCCCCCACAGTCCAAAGATGTGCGGGTTAGGTGGATTGGCCATGCTAAATTGCCCGTAGTGTAAGGTTAATGGGGGGATTGTTGGGTTACGGGTATACGGGTTACGTGGGTTTAAAGTAGGGTGATCATTGCTCGGCACAACATCGAGGGCCGGAGGGCCTGTTCTGTGCTGTACTGTTCTAAATTCTAAAGCGGGAATATGGCATTGAGATAGCGGGAATATGGCATTGAGATAGCGGGAATATGGCATTGAGATAGCGGAACAATCGTGATCATATTGAATGGCGGAACAGAACAGCCTACTCCTGCTCTCTCTATGCTTTTTAAGACACTTTGCATTTGATGCTGCTCCACTTCCGTTTGTGCTTTAGTTGCTCATAAGTGTTCTGCCTGGTTTGAATCAAATATGAATTGTTTCAAAAAAATCTGGTTACTATAGCTCCACAAACACAGGCTCCCACAGGGCATGTCAACAGGTGTTAGAACTTCACCGACAACCTACACTCAGTTTCTGCCAATAAATGACTCAGAAGACCTTGACTCAGAAGATCTAAGATGCTGAGGTCACACAGCTGTTCACTCTATTGGCCAGAGACGATGAGGCCATGTGTAAGATTGTGGGACTGACCAGAGATGATTGAAACATTGCAAGAATGGACCTAATATGAAAAGCAGACAGCCATTGAGAATTCTGAGGCCTCACAGGTCACGATTTAGGAGTGGCAATCGGACTACCTTGAGTACAGGCGGTGCTCCATAAAACATTGGACAGAGGCCTGGCCAGCTCTAAGGCCTAAATCAGCAGGAACCTCACAGCTACACTGCTATTTGAAATGGCTGCATGGAGGTCTAGATCAGCTATTGTTCGGGCACTAAGCTCTTGCAGTAATGTCCGCAGAGGCTCAGGATGCAATGTTTGGTTTATGCCCAGTTTGTAACACGAAGACATGCGCCATGGAGAAAGTGACCTTTCCACACCCACATATCCCAACAGCTTTAGTTCCGCGGGATCTGCCCGGTCTTCACTGCTGCACTTTCTGTGGGCTGCAATGTTGAGAGGATGCATGAGCGGATGCATGCTACTCAACCCTTCTGGCCGACTATGTCGACCCAGTGTAGACTTCCCTTCCCCAAAGAATGGGGGGAGGATAGGGTGTAGTATTCATGATGCAATTGACAGATAGGGCAGCACGGTAGCACAGTTGTTAGCACAGTTGCTTCACAGCTCCAGGTTCGAATCCCGGCTTGGGTCACTGTCTATTTTAGGGCAATTCGGCCGGTTTTCAGGGTACAAGCTAAATATGGGGAAGAGCGAGATGTTTGCAGTCCAGGCGAGGGGTCAGGAGAGGCGACTGGGCGGAACTGCTGTTTAGATTGGTAGGGGACAGTTTCAGATACCTAGGTATCCAAGTGGCGCGGGATTGGGACCGGCTACATAAATTGAACTTGGCCCGGTTGGTGGATCAGATGAAAGATGATTTCCGGAGATGGGATGCGCTCCCGTTGTCTCTAGCTGGTAGAGTCCAAACGATGAAAAGGACGGTCCTCCCGAGATTCCTGTTTGTATTTCAATGTCTCCCCATCTTCATTCCTTTTTTAAGCGGGTCAATAAAGTTATAGCGGGCTTTGTATGGGGGGGGGGGGCAAGTTCCCGCGAGTGAGGAGGGTAATGCTTGAGCAGAGTCGGGGAGAGGGAGGGCTGGCGCTGCCGAACTTTAGCAATTATTACTGGGCGGCTAACATAGCCATGATTAGGAAGTGGCTGGTGGGGGCAGGATCGGCATGGGTACGTATGGAGACGGCTTCATGCAAGGGCACAAGTTTGGGGGCGCTGGTAACTGCGCCTCTGCCATTCCCACCGGCGCGGTACTACATCCATGGTGGTGGCGGCCCTGAGACTCTGGGGGCAATGGAGGAGACATGTGGGAGCATTGGTCTGGGCCCCAATCTGCAATAATCACCGGTTTGCCCCGGGGAGGATGGACGGGGGTTCCGAATATGGTGGAGAGTGGGGATTGAGAGGATGGGGGATATGTTTATAGAGGGGAGCTTTCCGAATATGAGGGCGCTGGAGGAGATGTTTGCACTGGCGGGGGAAACATATTTACATATGGATTGGCCATGATAAATTGCCCTTAGTGTCCAAAATTGCCCTTAGTGTTGGGTGGGGTTACTGGGTTATGGGGATAGGGTGGAGGTGTTAACCTTGGGTAGGGTGCTCTTTCCAGGAGCCGGTGCAGACTTGATGGGCCGAATGGCCTCCTTCTGCACTGTAAATTCTATGTATATATATCTGCAGGTGCGGAACTTTCTGCGTAGACAGGCACCAACCTTCCCACTCCTGCCTCTAAGGAGGATTCCGGACAGGGTAGTTCCAGAGGATGGATAGGTGAGGGGAGCGTTTCTGACATTTATAAGGAACTTATGGGATCAGAGGAGACGCAGACCGAGGAGCTGAAGTGAAAGTGGGAGGAGGAGGAGCTGGGGTGAGAGATAGAGGAGGGCCTTTGGGCGGACGCGTTGAGTAGAGTCAATGCAACTGCAACTTGTGCCAGACTCAGCCTGATTCAATTCAAAGTCGTTCACTGGGCTCACATGACAGTGGCCCGGATGAGCAGATTCTTTGGGGTGGAAGATAAGTGCGCAAAATGTGCGGGAGGACCAGAGAACCATGTCCACATGTTCTGGGCATGTCCAAAGCCGAGGGGATTTTGGCAGGGGTTTGCTGACGTCATGTCCAAGGTATTAAAAACAAGGGTGGCATTGAGTCCAGGGATGGCGATTTTCGGGGTGTCGCAGAATCCGGGAATCCAGGAGGAGAAAGAGGCAGACATTCTGGCCTTTGCTTCCCTGGTAGTCCGGAGGTGGATATTACTAGCATGGAGGGTGTAGCCATCTGGGATGGCCACTTACAACAAGAAACATGGACGTTCACAAAGCCTAAAGGGAAATAAGGACCGCCCAAAACAGCGCAAAACCCTCCAAGGATAAAGAGAGACACTGCCATGTGTTCGAGCTGTTTTGGACCTGATGTTCCGGCAACATCCATTTCCAACTGCAGCACGACGACCAGAAGCAAGTCCAAGTTCAACTTGATGGATGAACTCAGCTGAACAGCAGTTACTTCTCCAGACCCAGCAGATCCAGATCCGAACAAAGGCCACTGTTCCTCTTGACCTAAGCCGGGTGCCTGAAGTTAAGTACAGGTTGTCATAGTGTTAGGTGTAGTTTAGCTCGTAGTGTTTATGTTGCATGTATAAGTTAATCTTGTGTGTAAATAAAGTATTTTTGAACTTGAACTACTAACTGGTTGTTGGGTCTTTGATCGATATCCAGTTGAACCTTGTGGTGGTATAATTTGATACCTGGTGACTCTGAAAGCAATATAATATCAATATCTAGACAAAGGAAGGGCAACCTTATTGACTGCCATATTAATAGCGAGTAAAAAAGGCAATAAGGGACTCAAGGCCCCCGAAGTCGGAGACCTGGCTATCGGACATGGCAAGCTTTCTTTGTCTGGAGAAAATTAAGTTAGCCTTGAGAGGGTCACTGTTAGGGTTCGTCCGGAGGTAGCAACCGTTCATCAACTTCTTTGCGGAGAATTAATCGTCAGCAGGGGGGGTTAGCGTAGATTAGGGGGTTAATTAATGGTGGGACCTGTTGGGGAGGGAGGTAGTATTTGCATTATGTTTATATTCTCATTTACATTGTTTATATTGCTGCTGTCACAATGCCAAAAAAGACCTCAATAAAATGTTTCTTTAAAAAAAAGAATAAACCTCCCCAAAATATACCAGTGAACAAACTGGGTTTTTATGACAATCCAGCAGCTTCCGTGATCACTTTTCCCTGGTGCCAGGCCAGAGAGAACCAGATTTACTGAATTCTGTTTCGCACCGTGCTCTAGTCAAATTGGATTACTTCATCTCTGATTCCCAGACCACAACACATACCATTCCATATTCATCCAGCAGTTTGCACAAGGGCTAGGAATTTCCCCTCCCATCAGCCGAGGGCAGTCTTGGCAACGGGAGTCGAAAATATCACAAGAAGGTCCAAGTCCCCTTCCCCACCAATGGCAGACCTCATTTCCTGCCATTTAACACCGGCAACCCCATTTGAATACACTTACATCTCATTGTCAGGTCCAGACACCAGAATTATACCCCTCCATCAAAAATCAATCCAAGGTGGCGTGAATTAGGACCAGCTTCAAGAGGCATGCACCTGACAAGCACCCCTGTGAGGCGAGCTCGGAGGTGAGTGCAGTACTCGCGGTGTGGCTCCGTGTATTGAAAGGACTGACCCGGGGGTAACTGCTCAGACAGGGGGATGACCAGGTTTGACTTGAGCGAGATCAGGGTAACACTGGAAGGGTACTGGACTCCCGGCTGCCAGCGTGGGGAAAGCGCCCGGCCCCCAGCGTGGGGGGAAGGCCCTCGGCCACCGGTAAGGGACATCTGGGGATTGTGATGGGTGGGTGAATAGTCTTCAATAGTGGTGGGGGATCTTATGAAGGCAGGATGTTGACATGGAAATGGCTCATGGAAAGACATGTTAGTGCCCATTTCCCAGTTGCAGCTGAGGCTCAAATGACATGCCTGGTGTTCAACTAATCACGCAATTATGTCCACTCAAGCACTATTTATGTGTATGAGTACCACTGATTGTTGCTCAGCATTTAACACCTGGCACACTGACTTACAAAGTGAAGCTTTGCATAATGCCTGCACCTCAGGTGAGAGCTCAGGATGTTGTAGAGTGACCAAAGTTGTGGCCATTTGGTGAGGGATAAGGGTGGTGATCCCTGACATGTTTCAGGGTTCACAGCGACTGCAGGGTTGGCTCCTCGGGGACAAGGGCCACCCACTGAAGAGGGGGCTGATGACGCCGCTACGGAGGCCACAAAATGCAGCTGAAACAAGATACAATGAGGCTGATGCTGCAACTCACACTTTGGTGGAGCCGCCCATAGGGATTCTGAAGATGCGGTTCCGGTGCCTGAACTGGTCTGCTGGAGTCTTGCAATAAAATTCAGAGGATTTCACACATTGTGGTTGCTTGCTGCACCCTACACAACCTGCTGCTGCAACAGGGGTAGGAACTGCCTGAAGAAATGGAGAAGCGCACCTTTCCTCCCATGAGGAGGATGTTGAAGGGGACATACATACAGATGTACAAACTAGGAGCAGGAGTAGGGACTTGGCCCCTCAAACCTGCTCTGCCATTGATAGTAAGAAGTCTTACAACACCAGGTTAAAGTCCAACAGGTTTGTTTCAAACACGAGCTTTCGGAGCACTGCTCCTTCCTCAGGTGAATGAAGAGATATGAAGAGATATCATTCACCTGAGGAAGGAGCACTGCTCCGAAAGCTCGTGTTTGAAACAAACCTGTTGGACTTTAACCTGGTGTTGTAAGACTTCTTACTGTGCTCACCCCAGTCCAACGCCGGCATCTCCACATCATGCCATTCGATAGGATCATGGCTGATCTGATTGTAACCACAACTCCACAATCTTGCCTATTCTCTTTTACCCCCTCATCATCCCCATGTTAAACAAGAATCCATCTGGCTCTGCCTTATAAATATTCAAAATCTCGGTTTCCACTGTCTTTTGAGAAAGGGAGTTCCAGACCTCACTATGCTGAAAAGAAATTTCTCATCTCTGTCTTAAATGTGCAACCCCCTGTTTTAATCAGTGTTTTTAAAAAAATTGGGGATCTAAATGTATTTTTAAAAATTCTTTAATCAGTGACCCCCTAATTCAAGATTCTCCAACAAAAGGAAACATCCTCTTCACAATAAATTATAACATTCTATTAGCTTTCCTAAATAGTTGCTTTACCTGTGTATCAGCCTGTTGTGGTTCATGCACTAGGACGCCCAGATCCCTCTGCACCTCAGAGCTCTGTAATCTTTCACTATTTAGATAATATGCTTTTTTATTCTTCCTGCCAAAATGAACAATTTCCAGGGCAGCCCGGTGGCGCAGTGGGTTAGCCCTGCTGCCTCACGGCACCGAGATCCCAGGTTCCATCCCAGCTCTGGGTCACTGTCTGTGTGGAGTTTGCACATTCTCCCCGTGTTTGCGTGGGTTTCGGCCCCCACAATCCAAAGATGTGCAGGCTAGGTGGATTGGCCATGCTAAATTGCCCCTTAATTGGAAAAAATGAATTGGGTACTCTAAATTTAAAACGAAATGGACAATTTCCCATTTGCCCCCATTATATTCCATTTGCCAGAGTTCTGTCCACTCACTTCACCTATCTACATCCCTTTGTAGCCTACTTATGTCTTCTTCACAATTTATTTTCCTACCTATCATTGTGACATTAGCAAATTTTGCAACCACAGCTTCAGTCCCTTCATTCAAGTCATTTGCACAAATTGCAAAAAGTTGAGGCCCCAGCACTGTGGTAAACCACTCATCACACCCTGCTAAGCAGAAAAAGGCCCATTTATGTCAGCTGTTTCTGGTTAGCTAGCTAATTTTCAATCCACGCCAATATGTTACTTCTGCACTGTAAGCTTTTATTTTCCGCAATAACCACCACCTTCCATGCTGAGTTGGTGAACTTGCTGGTTGGTTTTCTTCCTGAGCACGGATAGAGGGCATCACATTGGGCATCTACTGCATCGAGCATTCTCCCCAGGGAGGAGTCCAAAACCTAGGGAGGATTTCTTGGCAGCCATCACTTCCCGACAATCAACTCAGTGTGGTCGGTGTGCACTGGAGTGGCCTTTAAATGCAGCGCACCACTGATTGCAGCACTGAGGTGATGATGGGGTGGGGCGAATCAGAGGCCGCTCTGCCAGCGATATGGCCCGAAACCTGTGGCTCAACATATTTGGCACGAAGTGCTGCACTATACGGCAGGAAAAGCCGCCATTGTCGTCAACGGGCTCAACACCACTTCCCGCCCACCATCGGCTTTTGCCGATTTCCAGGAAAATCTCGCCTAAGGTGTTTGAAAATGAGATGGGTGTGTAAAAGTGATTATCTTTAACAGTCCTCAATCAACTTGCCGGGGGTAGAAAGCAGGGACAGACTACCACAGTCACAATATGTTTATTGATTACTGGCTACAATCTGGAACCTATTCAAGCCAACGTTCAAAGATGATTAATTAGAGACTCAGAAATCCAGTACACTCTGTCCCTGTAAAGCAGCCAGAATATTTTCACAGAAAATGCCAGAAAACTACCAAAAATGGTTAAAACACAACCCCTGGCGTAGCATGTCAATGTTATCACTAACACGCTTAACAAAATGGGACTCGCACTCTCCCACTTCCACCTGAAGGCATCAATCATCACTGATAAATCCAAATATGGGCTGTAACATAACCATATTTAGTAAGGCTCCATACTGGAGTTGGATTGCTTATCAGAGCAGAACTTGAAGAATTCAATACAAAATGAAAACATTTCTCACTTGGAATGAAGGATAAACACGGCTCCTTACAGTCAACGTACTGGAGTCTGAAACACTGCCTTTAATTAACAATTCACAACTGTATTTAAACCTTATAAATGGGATTTTATAGGGTACATAGAGACAGCCTATTTGCCCTAATGGAGAAATCCAGAAAAAGGGTGCGGGATTTCGCTTGTTTCGCTGTGGCGAAAGCGGCCCGACATTGGCCGGCGACGGGATCTTCTGGTCCAGCCATTGTCCACGGAGGGGTTCCCGTCAAATGCACCCCCCTTGCCGTGGGGATACCCACGACTGGATGATCCCACTGGCGTTTACGGCCGAAAATTCCGGCCTTAAAATCTGATCTCGGCCATTTAGGAGTGAAATTAGGACGCACACTCTCATGTAAAAGGGGAGTGGAAATCTGAAGATTTCTTCTGCCAAAAGCTGTGGGTGCACTTCAACTTCAAATCAAAACTATAGATATTTATTAACAATGGTGTAGCTGATAGGTCACAATTTAATCGAATGACAAAACAGGTTTGAGGGATAAACGGTCTACTCCTATTTCCCGTGTTCCTAAGAAAGAAGTAATTAAGGTATCACATCGTCTCAATTACACTGTGTTGTAAAGCGTTCATTTCTAAGCACCACCATCCATAAGTAAATCAAACAGAGGTAGAAATGAAACCTTCTACCGTCTGATTCACATGGAACCATGCTTTCCTACCAAGTTGCCCAAGAAGAGGAAACACATAGAATTTACAGTGCAGAAGGAAGCCATTTGGCCCATCGAGTCTGCACCGGCCCTTGGAAGAACACCCGACACCTTCACCCTACCCCGTAACCCAGTAACCCCATTTAACCTTTTTGGACACTAAGGGTAATTTATCGTGACCAATCCACCTAACCCGCACATCTTTGGACTGTGGGAGAAAACCGGAGCACCCGGAGGAAACCCACGCACACACGGGGAGAATGTGCAGACTCGACACAGACAGTGACCCAAGCCAGGAATAGAACCTGGGACCCTGGAGCTGTGAAGCAGCTGTGCTAACCATTGTGCTACCGTGCCGCCCACGAGTAAATATAGAGACACTGTTTCTAATGGCAGAAAAGTCAGTCACGAGGGGGCACAGAATTCTGAGTTATTGGCAAAGAAACCAAACCAATATTTTCATATGCAGTGAGCTGTGATCTAGAATGCACTGTCAGAAGGAGAGGGGAGGGGTGGGGTAGTGAAAGATTCAGAGTGGCACATTTCAAAGGGAATTGAATAAATACTTGAAAAAGAAGAATTTACAAAGCCAGGGGGTAAGTGCAGGGACTAATTGGGTAACTTTTTCAAAGAGGAGAATGTGCAGACTCCACACTGACAATGACCCAGGCCGGGAATCGAACCCGAGACCCTGGAGCTGTGAAGCAACTGTGCTAACCACTTTGCTACCGTGCTGCCCAGAACATCTCCGAGGACTCGGCAAGCCCTGAACACCAACAATATTTGGCTTCAAACTCCCCAATTGATTGATACCTCTCCCAATTTTCTAGTATTTTTTTATTGGAGCAAGTGATTAAATGTTCCCACTCAGTCGGAAGGGCAGCATTGCTGAGGAATCAAACAGGTTCTGACTTCAGGTAACAAGACCTTTGAGCTCACTAGAGACACAAGAGTCAACAGTGCCTTTTTCTGTGCCCCAACAGTGTACCTAAATATTAATCTCAGAAGATTGCCTCACATTGCACAAGTCTAAAGATGTGCAGGTTAGGTGGATTATCATGCTACATTTTCCCGAGTGTCCGAAAGGTTAGGCAGGGTTACTGGGTTATGGGGATAGCGTGGGGGCTCTTGCAGAGGGTCGGTACAGACTCGATGGGCCGAATGGCCTCCTTCTGCACTGTAGTAATTCTATGATTCTATTCTATGATTGTAAGTGTAAGATTTCTGTTTCCATCCTCCACCAGTGTCAGAACACAATGGTGGCCATTGCTGAGATTACTGGGAGTCCTGAGGCGCACAAAGAGGGCGCCATCTTGAAGATTGCCGACGATAGGCACAGGGGACCCCCCATGAAAAACGCACCCCGCCCTTCATTCCCACTTTTAGTACCTTCAGTGAAATCTGCCAAGCTCATTGTCTTCCTTCAGCCTTCCCCTGCCCCAGATATTATTGTGGTGAAAATGGAATGAGATCCTTCAGTGGTCATTAATTTGTCATTTAAAGGCCTCAATAGCCCTAAGGACAGCAAGGTTGCTTGTCACCTTACCACCCCTGTAATGTGCATGACAAGTCGAGGTTGGTCAGGAAATGAAAATCGCTTATTGTCACGAGTAAGCTTCAATGAAGTTACTGTGAAAAGCCCCTAGTCGCCACATTCCGGCGCCTGTTCGGGGAGGCCGGTACGGGAATTGAACCGTGCTGCTGGCCTGCCTTGGTCTGCTTTAAAAGCAAGCGATTTAGCCCAGTGTGCTAAACCAGCCCCATATTTTTGGATTGGATACGGCCGCCCAAAAAGGCGCGAAGCAAGCCTGCCCGATTTATTTTACATGCGTCCTTCAATAACCTCGGCAGCGGGCTGTAATATTTACCCCTGGTTTTCTTCATAGGATTGACAATTTATCATCAGTTTTGTGCTGTGCACCAGTATCCAGTAGGCATTCATCGCCGCCCGGCTGAAATTCAGATCCAAAAGATTCCGTAACTGTGGCATCCACTCCCGCTGCTAAATAAATGCCTATCAACACAGTTTCACAATGTAAAACCAGCCATGCCAGGAAATGTGGCCCGCAGATATACAAACCTCCAAACCATTGCTGTAGTACATTCCATTATGTTAAACCCGACACTCCCATTTCCTTAAGGGAAATTAAAAGGTGCGTAGCAGATTCTTCCAAAGCACGATTGGCTCCCTGAAAATTGGGTCATTGTAACTAGGTCATAAACCGGCAACAGAGTAGGCAGCAAGCAATGTTATGTATTGTTCAAAGTGCCTGTATAGTACCATCTCTGGTGCCCCACATACAAACAGAACAGGAACTGTGCACCGTGAGAAAAGGACAGGGATTTACTGCACCTTTTAAAGAAAAGACAGACAGATTTGCATTTACAGAGTGTCTTTCACTACCTCAGGACATCCCAAAGCAATTTACAAACAATGAGGCGGTTTCGAAGTGGAGTCACTGTTGTAATAAGGAAATACATCCGCCAATATGCATTGGGGAAAACTCCCATGATCAACATGATAACGACCAGATCATCCGTTTCATATGTTGACTAAGAACGAATGTTGGCCAGGACATGAGAGAGGATCCCCTTGCTCTTCTCCAAAATAGTGGGATGGAACTTTTTAATGTCCACTCAAGAATCATAGAATTTACACTGCAGAAGGAGGCCATTCAGTCCATCGAGTCTGTACCCGCCCTTGGAAAAAGCACCCTTCTTAAGCCCACGCCTCCACCCTATCCCTGTAACCCCACCTAACCTTTTGGACATTAAGGGGCAATTTAACATGGGCAATCCACCTAACCTGCACATCTTTGGACTGTGGGGGCACCTGGAGGAAACCCACACAGACGCGGGGAGAAAATGCAAACTCTACACAGTCCCCCGAGGCCGGAATTGAACCTGGGTCCCTGGAGCCGTCAGGCAGCAGTGCTTAGCACCGTGCTGCCGTGCCGCCCATGAAGGCAGATCAGTTTAAAATCCACGGAATTGTACCAAAGCTTTTAAAATGGATGGAAGTCGAGGAGAAGGAGAAACATTCCAAAATTAGACTTGATGGCCACCAGCTAGAATTTTTTGGCCATCAGCTAGAAAGAATACTCAGAATTCTCTATCAAATCACAGCATGGGTTTGAGGAATGACCGGCAATGAATCAGCTTTTGGTGTGGAGATGCTGAGGAGTCGGAAATGACTTGAGATATTACAGTACACTTATGAGTCACAAGATTGCTGGTGTTAAAGGGAAGTTGTGAATAGCAAGTTTGAAAGGCATTGAAGGAAATGGTAGCAGTTTAAACAGGTCAAGGAAGAGGCGTGACCGATGTTGGGAAATGGGTTTGAACCAATTCAGTGGAAAACCCCTCCAATGAATCCTTTGATTCATTCAGAAAGCACAGAACCTGCTGAAGCTAGGCTTGCAAATCCTTTCTTCAACCAGGCCTTAACATGGGGAAGGGTGAAAAGAGAGGAGAGAGAGAGGGGGACAGTAGGAAGAGGAGAGAGAGAGGGGGACAGTAGGAAGAGGAAGGAGAGAGAGGGGGACAGTAGGAAGAGGAAGGAGAGAGAGGGGGACAGTAGGAAGAGGAAAGGAAGACAGTAGGAAGAGGAGAGAGAGAGGGGGACAGTAGAAAGAGGAGAGGGAGACAGTAGGAAGAGGAGAGAGAGAGGGGGACAGTAGGAAGAGGAGAGGGAGACAGTAGGAAGAGGAGAGAGAGAGGGGGACAGTAGGAAGAGTGGAATTAGGTGTCCATAAAGGAGGCTGTGCCACAGAGAAGCTAATCGAGTTGGCCTTTTGTCAGTAAAACTAATGTGCAATCGGTCAATGTGCTAGGATGCAGCCAGCGGGGCTCAAAACCAAAACTGGAGACCTTCATTTATACATTATTCATGTCTTAGAAGTTGCTTGACTCACCATAACCCTATTTAGTAAAGCTTCCCTTCATATGGACAGACCCTGTATTTAAAACCCGAAAAGCAAAGGTATTGCCAAATTATCTGACACTGACAGCTTCAAACTTTAAATAACATGGGATCCTTCACATCTACTTGAGAGGGCAGATGGATCTTAGTCTAATGTCTCATCCAAAATTCAGTACATCTGACAGAGCCGTGCTTCCTCCCCTCAGTATTGCAGTGAGGTGTCAGCCGAGATTATGTCACTGTCTAGAGTGGGACTTGAACCCACAATCTTCGGACGCAAAGGCGCAAGTTTGATCGCTCAGTCACCGCTGATGAGTAGAAGGAGCTTGTCACTGTGTACATGAGAACGGCTGAATAATTAGGTACAAATTTAAATGATAACAATGGACTAGATGAGATAGCCATATCCCCTGCAGTGTCCAGTAAGACAGTCATTTCTGTGCAATGTGTACAGCTTTACTTACTTCCAGTAAAGTTCCAGCCTGCCCATCACACACACACCAGCCACTTACCTATACATGGCTCTGATACATCTAACCTACTTTGAATTCGTATCACTCTGGTCCTGTGGCCAGTGTGTCACTTTTTGCCCAAGGTAATCATTTGCTAAAAATGCTCCACTGCACGTCACAGCCCATCAAATATAATCATTTGCAATTATTTTTTAAAATTATTTTCAGCCGTGTCCCTCTGAACACAATAAAATTGGAGAAGCAGGCGGAGGGAAGCAATTTATGAAGAGAGAAAGAGAGAAACACCCTGATTAAAAATTAACATATCTTTACTTCCAATAAATGCCTGTTATTTTGAGCAGGGCATTGGCTACCTAGGACGAGTCGAATGCTGTCATTTCTATCTATCCTCCACATCCCCTGCACAAGGTTTGTGCTGCTCTTGTATTAAGACTCTTGGGAGTCTCAGATTGGAGAACATCATCATCAAAGATATGCAAGATGGGGCATTTGCAAGATATGAAATGGATACCACAGTCTCAGGCTGTAGCTCAAGAGCACCTTTCTTGTCTCAGTCAGAAAGCTGTTGGCTGAAAGTGCAGCGCGGGCCAAAAGCTTAAGGGCTGGTTTAGCTCAGTGGGCTAGACTGCTGGTTTGTGATGCAGAACAAGGCCAGCAGCGCGGGTTCAATTCCCATACCAGCCTTACCCGAACAGGAGCCGGAATGTGGCGACTAGGGGCTTTTCACAGTAACTTCATTCTAGTGACAATAAAAGGTTATTATTAGGTTGATGTTCAACGGTGTCATTCAGATGAACTGTTAAACTGAGTCCATTTCAGGTAGCTGCAAAAGATCAGAGGCCAATATTCATCCTTCAGCCAATATTAGAAAAATAACTTATAATTTTATCTCATTGCTTTTTGTGGGATCTTGATGTGCACAGATTGACTGCCATGTTTCCTACATTACAACAGTGGCTACACAAAGTAGTTCATTGGCTCCAAGGTGCTGCAGGATAGCCTGAGGTTTCAAACACAAAATAAGTGAAAACCTTTCTTTCTTTTGAACCTCAGCAGCAATCAAATCAGGAAAATCATCTGAAATGTTGTTGGCCTGTATGAGCAAGCCTCGGGGTATAACTTCCCTAAAACATCACTCAGTCACATTGCTGCCTTGGCCGCGTGCCAGAGGCACTGAGTTTTCATTTATGTGTGAGCTTCCCTTAGCTTCAGATCAGCTTTTGTGCCAATGGTGTCAGGCTCTTCCACTTGCTGATTCAGCAGGATGTGCATCGACTTGGAACAATTAGCACCGCTGTAACATTTTACAGTTGATTTACAGACAATCTTATGGTCAGTATTCAAAAAAAGTAATTCCTACTGAAATCCAAGATACTGCAGAGAATAAATTTGACTTTATGCAGCTGTACAGGAGGAATGAGTTATGCCCCCCACCTTCCCGACACCCATCCCCCCAAAGAAAATAATAGGCATCAGTTTCAGAAATGGAGATAAAAATGTAATGAAAAACCTGCACCAGTGACTACACTTCATAATAACTTGTAAAACACTTGGGGATGTCCTGAGATCAGGAAGGGGTCCACATAAAAGGCAAGTCCATTTTAATTAGAGAAACACTTAAAGATTTCAGAAATAAGCAGCTAAAATTGCATTCACAGAGAAACTTGACATTCTCTAGATTTTTGGCACAGGATCAGTACAATTAGGGTATTTGGACAGGTTGCATGGGATTAAGATGGCAAGAATTGCAGCCCAAACCATGACAACTGACACGGGTGAATATGTTTTGATAACACAGTTGTCAAATCTGTGTAATAGTGCAGCTGACGGGCAGCACGGTGGTGCAGTGGTTAGTACAGCTGCTTCACGACGCCGAGGATCCAGGTTCGATCCCAGCCCTGGGTCACTGTCCATGTGGAGTTTGCACAATCTCCCAGTATCTGCGCAGGTCTCACCCTCACAACCCAATTATGTGCAGGGTAGGTGGATTGGCCACGCTAAATTGCCCTTAATTGGGAAAAAAAAGAATTGGGCACTTAAAAATTATATTTTTAAAAATATTGCAGTTGACATGATGGTCAGCAACGTGCTCACCAAGTCAGAGGGCTGTGGATTCAAATCCCACTTCAGAGGTTTGAGCGCATAATCCAGGTTGACGGGGCAACATTACCGGGAAGGGGGGGGGGGTACTGGTCAGAAGCCCTCTCGAGCGGAATCAACAGATCCCATGGCACGATATTTCAGAGCACGGTGTGTTCCAGTGTCCTGACCAATTGTGTTGTTCAACCAACACCACTGAAACAGATTGCCTGGTCAATTATCTCACTGCTCTTTGTGGATCTTGTGTGTAAATCAGCTGCCATGTTGCCGACAGTACAACAGTGGTTGGAATGCAGGAAAAAGGAGCTCATTGCCGAGAAGAGTTGTCGGACAAGTTGAGGTCACTACATAAATGCTAGTCTTTCTTTTTGTAAACAATTTAATAAATTGGTGAACCGATAGCACAGAAAGCAGTGAATGTGGTAACAAAGTACAGCTTCAAAGGTTAATCATGAAATCCTTGGTGCTTAGAACCCCTTGCCCATTAAAGATTAATAAAGAACAGGATTAACTCCAACTGAGAACACAAAATTGTTAAATGTCTTCATGACAAGCAGCATCTCAGAAACCACTTTGCTCCTGGAATTTCAGACATTCAGTGGCAATAAATACTGAACAGAACAAAAAGACGACATATGTCCGACGAGGGAGATTTTGCAGTAGTGTTTACTTTGGAGTTTCATGGAATACTCATTCTGGGAGACAGTAAATATGGTCATAAGAGACTTAAATGATAAAGAGTGCAATCATTACAGTTTAACCAAAGGCATGCAAGGAATTTCAGAAGATAAAAATGACCCCCTGATTCTGTTGTGATCCTTATCCAGTTTAAAAGGAACACCAATTATGGAAAAGGCAAACTCGTAAAAATATACAGCCTTTACTAACTGGAATGATAGTATCTTACATTTCGGTTGGCCATTTGGCCCAGTGTCTGCACCAGTCCTTTGAAAGAACAACCCAATTAGTCCCACTTCCGTCCTCTTTTCCCATAACCTCACTAGGTGTTCCTTTTTATCCAATTTCATTTTGATAGCCATTATTAGATGTGCTCCCACAACCCCTTCACGCAGTGCATTCCAGGCTGACATCATTCTCTGGTGTTGTGTGTTCATTTCCTGCAATTGGCCAGGGGAGCCAAAGCTAGAATATTGGTGCCCGATTTTCTCCAAACAAAGGGGAGGAGACACACTCAGGACAAGGAGTGTGGCTGGGTCCTAACTTGTAGAGTTGCCAGAGGACTAATGAGCCTCATGCACAACTTGTACCCTCTGATTATTCAGCACCCCCACCATGATACGGGCAGGATGTGACTTGATTTCATGCCTAATTTAAAAAATAGACAAGGACCTGAAAACTGCTCTACTTCCATTGAATTATAAAAAGAATAAACAGAGTTCCAGTCTTCCAGAAAACTAGTAGCAGACTTTTTGATGGATAAGACAACAGCTTTAAGAGGTATTAATAGCCACAGCTCAACAAAGTTGGGACTTCTCTGGTGTTTCAGTTTGTGTGTGTGTGAGTATAAGTGGGTGTGAGTGCTGTAAGAGCCTTTCCTGTTATTTCCTTTGTGACCATTTATTTTATTATTTCTGGTCTGTGGACCCATAATGAGGATGTGCCTTTAAGATTATTCAAAATGAAACAGCCTGCTTACCACTTCACTGTGTTCCCTGGTTTTGTATGTTGGAAAAGAGAAGCCAAACTCTTGGGCACTGAGTGGATCTTAGGAACCAGCTTTGGAGCGAGTCAGTTCACTGGAAATGGATGGCTTGACCAGGGACAGTGTTCTGCCTGACAACAGCTAGTGATTGGTTCCTGCGTGATGCTTTGCGAGAACTGGGTGTTTAGACCTTGGAAGCGAAAGGAACTCTCTTTCTCCTGCTTGCTGAAATGAAAGAACTGCTCTATTGTTCTGAAAGGAGTGAGTGCCCGGCACATCCTTTGCTATGAACCTGAAACGATGCTGAGTCTGGAGAGAAGGTGACAAGCTTGCCAGAGAAAACCATCTCAAACCTGGAAGGAAGAAGTACCAAAATGACAACCTGAACTTCAGAAAGACATTGACTGGAAGTCATCCCAGTGCAAGATCCGTATCCTTTTATTTTTTATTGATATTTTCTTTCCCTTTTCACCACCCTTTCCCTTCTGTGTGTTTGTGTGTGTGTATCCAACCTCTTCGGGTATTTTAAATAGAATCTAATTTTACCGGTGCTGTAACTCCGGGTCAAGTGGGGCTGGAATTCCCTGTGCACTAGCCAAGGGTGTTGTGACAATGCATGCATTCACGTAAGTATTTGTGGGAGACAGCATGCTTGAAAGAGTGCGGACATGTGCTTGAGAGAGCATATTAGTATTTGAGTCCAGAGTGGGAACTTCTGCTCTTGCCACTCTCACCCAAAGTCAATGGATTTTTTGACTGCTCTCCAAATTTAGGTAAGTTGGACATTCTGAATTCTCCCTCCGTGTACCCAAACAGGCGTCAGAATGTGGCGACTAGGGGCTTTTCACAGTAACTTCATTGCAGTGTTAATGTAAGCCTATTTCTGGCAATAAAAGATTAATATTATTATTATATTTTCCGTTGTTTCTCGCAACGGGTGGGACTAGAAGCCCCTGGCCTAGGTGTCAGTGTGAGCATTAGTGTCCGAGAATAAATGTCCGTGTGTGTGTATGTGCGTGTGTGAATGCAAATGTATTTGTGTATATGTGAGACTACTGGTCTGCAAGTGTGAGACTGAATATTTAAATGAACCTGAGTATAATGGTTTTAGGTTTTCTCAGAGATTGTGTGTGATTGCCACTAACAATCCAATAAGTTGCTTCCATCATCCCACCAGCCAAACTTACTTTCAAGCTTCCCCCTGCCATGGAATCCATAGAATCCCTACAGCCCATTAAGTCTACATCAACCCTCTGAAAGATCACCCTACCTCGGCCCATTCCCCCACCCTATCCCTGTAACACCGCACGTTGATCGTAGCCAATCCACCTAACCTGCACATCTTTGGACTGTGGGAGGAGACCGGAGCACCTGGAGGAAACCCACGCAGACACGGAGAGAAAGTGCAAACTCCACAAAGTCAGTCACCCAAGGCCAGAATCAAATCTTGGTGCCTGGTGCTGTGAGGCAGCAGTGCAAAACACTGCCATCGTGCCACCCTAAACTTGCATCTTTCTCTAGCTTCTCTCCTGACATTTCCCCAAGCTCATCTTATTCACGAGGCCCACTTTCAGTTCCCTATTTGCACAAACCTGCTGATGACCCAACTTTACCTAACTGGTCCTTTTTTTGCCGATATTGTTAATTGTTCCATCTCTTCGGGTGTTGTCCACCTCACCTTTAAATTTGGCACCAAAAGCCCTCCATGTAAAACCAACCCTTGAGCCCCCTGTCCTTGCAAACTATCACCCCATTTTCTACCTCCCTTTCCCCTCCACATTCTTTGGCACAATTTTTGATTCCCATTTTTCTTGAAACTCAATGTTTGAATCTCTCCAATCAGATTTACGAGCCTGCCACTCGGCCGAGTTCACGACGGCCTTCCCGCTTTTTCGCGGGAGCAAAGAATTTCGCCCAAGGTACTTCTAAAAGCAGCCAGATTCTGATTGCTATCTCCCGTAAAAACAAAGGCACATATGGCCACCTCATCTTAAAAGGTCCTGCGTGTAATGCCTAATCGGAGTAGTGGATTCTGTTTTTTATTTGGAATGTACAAAGAGTTTTATTTTTATTCATATTTACTTACTACCAGACTCAGTTCTCACTTTAAAAAAATTTTTAGAGTACCCAATTATTTTTTCCAATTAAGGGGCAATTTATTGTGGCCAATCCACCTATCCTGCACATCTTTTGGGTTGTGGGGGTGAAACCCACGCAGACACTGGGAGAATGTGCAAACTCCTCACAGACAGTGCCCCAGAGCCGGGATTCGAACCCGGGTCCACAGCGCCGTAGGCAGCAATGCTAACCACTGTGCCACCGTGCTGCCCTTCAGTTCTCACTTTTAATCCATATCAAAGTAGATGCATTTGTATCACCATTTTTCTCCTTACCATCTTACTAGTTAATAAAGTTACTCCATCATTAACTTAAGGAAATCTGGTTAAATTGGTTCCTTTTTAAACATAACTATTGGGTCTGGAAAAGTTACCCACGGGAAAGAGAACCTTCTTATATTAAAATGTTGTTGCAATCAGCAGAGAGGATTGAATAAAGAGGGAGCCAGTTCATCCTCCCTCGGCCGGGTTTATAACAATTTTTGGGTATCCGAGGCGGATCATGACAAATCGAAGGGTGTCACTCAGATCAACAACCTTTGGAGAACCTCACCTGAGGGATGGTTGTAATATACAGCACTGAAATGACTCGTTATCAAAGTCACAAATATATCTTATGTGACAGTGACAAAGGTAAATGTATCCTTCCTTGTCCTTCTCGACCTGTCTGCAGCCATCGACATAGTTGACTACACCATCTCCTCCAATGCCTCCCCACTCGTCCAGCTGGGTGGGATTGCTCTCACTGTTCCATTCTTATCTTTATAATCATAACCAGAGTTAGCACTTGCAATGGCTTCTCTTCCTGCTCCTGTTACTTTAGCACTGGTGTCCGCCAAACATCTATCCTTGGTCTTCTGCTACTTCTCATCTAAATGCTGCCCCTCACTGATATCATCCAAAGGCTGATGATGCAGCTCTCCTTTGCCACCTCTCTCAACTCCTCCACTGTTGCTAAATTATCACACTGCCTAGCCAGCTTCCAGTACTGGATAGGAAAACATTTCCTCTAATTAAATATTGCGAAGATTGCAAACATTATCTATTTTCAGTCCCCACTCCAAATTCCATTCTCTAGCTACTGACTCCGTTCCTCTCCTAATCAAGAGCCTGATTAAACTAGACTGTTTTCAACCTTAAGTGTCAGATTTGACCCCAAGATGAGCTTCCTACCACATATTCTCATCATGACTAAGATCGCCTATTTCCACCTCCCTAACATCGGCTGACTTTACCTCTCAGCTCATTTGTTGCTGAAAACCGCACAAATGTCTTTATTTGCTCTAGACTTGACTATTCCAACAGTGTCCTGGCTGATCTCCCACATTCTACCCCCCCCCCCCCCCCATAAACTTGACATCATCCAAACTCTGCTGCCTGTGTCTTATCTTGCAGCAAGTGCCCTTCCATCTCCCACTCCTGCTGACCTACATTGGTTGCTGGTTAAGCATCACCTTGATTTTAAAATTTTCAAACTTGTTTCTTGGCTTGCCCCTCCCGAACTCCGCAATCTCCTCCAGCACCAGGAAATGCCTCTGAAATAGCTGCTGATGCTGGTGACTCAGTGTATTAATTTGTTTTATAATTCGGTGAAGTACCATGCAAAGTTTATTACATTAAAGCATGGTATAATACAAGTTGCTGCTGAAAGTATGCCAACTGCATAATTGCTAAGCAAATTAGGTAATTCACTGTAAAATCTGATTTAAGGTCAGCATTGCTGTCATGCGATAAGGATTCCATTGTTTCTTTCGTGGCTAATTCATTTCAGTTCAATGTCTTCTACTGGCTTCAATCCCACAACTATGATTCAACATTACAAGAGACTTGGGGCTTGATTTTACCCAGTGTTGTGGTCCCTGTAGCCCGGGCTATAAAGGTCTGGGGGCTGGGGGGAAGCCCACCCACAAACCCAATGGTAATCCTTCATCAATTTAAGGCTGGGAGCAAAGTTAATCATTTTTCTCAGGAAGAGGTCCCGTCTCAGTGAGCTACCAGCCAACTGGATGCCCTGCAACTCTGTTGTCCCAGCAGCACCAACTGGGAGCAGTGGCCCCTGCTGGGACTACTGGCAGTCCCAACCTACCAAAGGGTCCAGCTAAGTCCAAGTTCAGGGGTTCTCAATGAAGGGTGCGAGGGGCAAGAGAGCTCGGGTTGAAAGAGGCTGGTGGGGGGAGGGGGTATGACACTGAGGAAGGGGGCCTCCAATCGGTCCAGGGCCCTCAAAAGGTGCCCCCATCCCCAAATAGCCTACAAGCTCCAGATGCCGGGCTTTGCGATTGGCATGGGCCTTTCCCACCAACCGCCTCCCACCACCCCAAGCGACATGGATAAAATACCAGAAGAGGGAGAAGGCCTTTTAAGTTCTTTTTTATTATTTCATCCCATCCACAATTGTCCTCGATTGGAGGGTCTTGTTAGACCATTTCTGGTGGCACTCAAGAGTCAACCATACTACTGTGGATCTGGAGTCACATGTGGACCAGGCCAGGCTGTCAGATTTCCTTCCCCAAAAATACATTAATAAACCAGTTGGGTTGATATGTCAAATCGATGATAGTTTTCTGGTCGCCATTATTGAGACTAGCTTTCAATTCCAGATTTATTAACTCAACTTAAATTCCACCAGGTGCCGTGATGGGATTTGAATCCTTGTCCCCAGAGCATTAGCCTGGACCTCTGGATTCCTACTGTAGTGACATGACCACTACACCACCATCTCCCCCTAGGAGGCCATTCATTGGTCACATCAATAACTCAAAAGGTCCAACCATCGCTTTCTCAGTTCCCATCTCTGTGATGGTTTAGACAGGTTGGGCCGAGTAGGTAGATGGTTGGAAGGCCAACCACTGTATATTCTATGTCCCCCTTCCCTCCCCACTTCTCAACTCGACTGGTGGAGATGGGGGGTAAATAAAAATCCAATCATTGGCCTCTTTTCACAAAGAGCTTAGGGAACATAGTCTTTCGGAAGCAGATCGTGATTTGAAAAATAAAAATTTGATGGGGTCTGGGAAAAGAACAGGTGAAGGAAAATAGGGAATAATAGTTCTTTTAGAGAGCTAGCATAAATATCCCCCTTCCTTTCTGTACAGTTGTATGAAAAACCTGACTAATTCCCCATAAGTTACCAAATGGCTCAAAAAATCAATGTTGGTGTCTGTCCTCCATTTGAGTAATGGACCCAATCCAGATGCTCATCCCATTATCCTTTCCTTCAATATATATATATATATATATATATATATAAAATCGAAGCATTGCTACTGGCTCTGCATCATTTTCTAATTCCAGTAATGAATTCCACAGACTCTCACTAACAATGCCTCTCCTGCTCTCCAACATAAATCTCTTGCGTTTCATCTTAAATCGATGTCTCTTTGACAAAAGCTAGGACATTTAAGGTTTATAGGAAGAGTAAGAGAAGATGGATACTTGAAGCACCATTGGGAAAGCGCAGGGAGTGGAGCTAATTGGATAGCTCTTTCAAAAAGCCAGAAGAGGCACGATGGGTTGGGCGGATTCCTTCAGCACTGCCTGATTCTATACTGTAAATAAAATAGAATATAGGACCACTCGAACTTAATTAACTGTAGCAGTATCGACCCAGTCTAAATGATGGTAAACGTATCATCTCCACTGAAAATCTGCACACAGCTGAGATGTAACAATTCAGAGACATCAGGAAATTTCTTTCCAGCAGCCAAAGTTCTGGTTTCTGATATTGAATAGTGGTAATCTCATGAGCCTACCACCTACCAAGCGTCAGCCCAAAGTAACTAGGTGTCCCTTCCTTGTATGTCAAACTGCCAGAAACCATCAACAGCTTTTGCATATTGTGTCAGATTCCCAGATGGATGCAGCCTGCATGTGTTAGTCAAAACAGTTTAACGGTGCACAATGTACACATTACCTTCTAGCTGCTCATTATCTTACCTCAATCTCAAGTGTCATTGCTAATACAAAGCCTAAATCATATATGCCCCCATCATTCTAAAGTTTACACAATAAAGTATCTGGGAAATTTTCAGAAGCAGAATCTCCTGGTTCAGGTGACTCTTGTAAGCCATTTAAAATACACTCTTCTGGCCTATGACACACAATATTAGATTATTGCTCCTTAATTCCAGAAACTGCTGTTTTTATGGAAGGGACTGTGACACCAGTGCCAGAAAAGAACCTTTCTCAATGCAAAATACTACAATCCCATCCCAGTGTCAACCTGTTCATCCCAGTAACAGAGCATGATCATTGGCCATCTAGCTTCAGGCATCTCCCATCCATCAGTTCAAAAGCCAAAATATCCAAAAGAAGATATTCCTAAAAGTACTAGTTACCTGGTAACCAGATTAATCCAGAGTTTTGCATTTTTGAGCTGAATAAAACTGTGGATTTTTCAATTCTGAGCAAACTTCTCCTTCCACCTATCACTGAATCTCAACATCACCATCTCAGCTCAGGCATCATAAAGGCAGACTTGATCCCTCTACTCTTTACTCCGAAACCCAACTGCAGGAGAGCACTCTGTACTGCACCAGTTATGATTCTTTTCTCAGCAGCAGCACTCTGGCCTGTGAGTCAACGGGTTTTAAGTTCCAACCCAGAGATTTCAACACATAATGGAGGCTGCGTTTTGATACAATATTGAGGGAGTGCTGCACTGCTGGAGGGGCTCTCTTTTGAATAAGACGGTAAAATGAAGCCTATGTGTCTTCTTGGTTGGACATAAAAACCCCAAAGCATTATCCAAACACCAAGAGTTCTCCCAAGTGCCCTGGCTAATAATGCTCCGCAAACAATAGATTATCTGGCTATTCATCTCATTGATGTTGGTCAGATATTGCTGTGGGCAAGTTGGCTGCAGTGTTTTCTCGATAACTGATTGAGTGTGCCCTTACAGAGAGCTACAAGTCGTATTATTCAATGATGAACTCAATGCCAAGTCCCAGATGGAAGGATGTCCTAACTCCTTTGTGTTGTAAGTGTGTACGGTTTAACTTTTCACAGTGACTTCATTTGAAGCCTACTTGTGACAAAAAGCGATTTTCATTTCATTTCATTTCAAGGTTATCTAGATCAAAGGAAGTTCTGACAGTGAGGATCAGTCAATCAACATCGTTTGCTCAATGTGCAACGGTATGGCTGTCAACAGTCACATAGCTTCTTTTAGTCATCAGATATGGAGCACCGGTAAACTGCAGAACATTAAAAGGTGCATTGTCACTGCATTCATCCAAGTGAAACCTGTAGCTAGTCTGCTTGTTCACGATGGTGGCTCCTGCTTGGCTTGCCGCGCCATTTCCAGACCCGCAGCAAAGTAAAAATGGTTTGGAGTTCAGCCATGAACAGAAATGAAAATTAGTCAATCTCTACATCGTGAATCAAAGTGTGGATCTCCTCCCTTGGATCTTTGCACTAGGCTGATATAAAATAACAAATGTTCAGTAGTAGATAGAATACTTGTTCAGTTACTGTTGTAACCAAGCAAGTTCATCCAAAACCTTGCTGTCCCACTGACCCTTCACCCCTCTACATTGGCACCCAATCAACCATTGATTAAAAAATTCTAATCAGTGTTCTAATGGCTTCATGGTCTCATCCAGGCCTACAACCCTCGGAGAACTCTGCGTTCCTCCAATTCCAACCTCTTCCTCATCCTTCTTTCGCCTGGCTGAACCATTGGTGGCTAAGCCTTCAGCTGTCGAGGCCACAACCCTTAAAATTTGTTCCCTAAACTTCTTCACCCCTCTCTCCTCCTTTAGGACTTTCCTTAAAGCCTACATCATTGATTTTACCCATTGGAATATTTTCTTTGGTTCAGTAAAGTTTCATCTGATTATATGAAATGAAGTGTGAAGCTCATGCGAAGTGCCGTAGGGCATTTTAATATGTTAAAGACGCTATAAAATGCAAGTTACTATGGTGCTTAATTTTTAATTAAAGTTGCGGTGAGTGCCTGCGTGTAGCTGAATGCACAATCTAGAGACATCACAAACCACCGAGGACACTAGAGGAACAGAAATATTAGTTAGCTTCAAACATTCCAATTATAAATTTTATTCCAATAACCATACTAACCAGTGTTTTAGAAATAAGTTTTTTTTTAAATTAGGCCTGATTTTTTAAAACGTAATTGGGCAGTTTTAAGTGTAATTGTCCACTTCTCGGTAGTTTTCCATTTTTGGCAACTCAGATGCATCCTCCAGCCAGTGAGTATTACACAGCACAAACACACCCATCTCTGAAGGTAATATTGACACTGCGGCGCCAGACTACTCCAGTGGCGTCCGTTATAACTTGCTGCTTTTCAAGTGAAGTGCCTACTAACTGATAGGTTTATAGGGGCTAAAACGCAACAGAGGTTTGCGTTCATTAACAATCTTTCACATACTCAGAATGTCAGAAAGCACCTCACAGCCAAATGGCCATTCTTAACATGTGTTTTGAAGCTGCTGCAAGGTAGGAAAACACAGCAGTCAATATGTGCAGAGCAAGGGCCCTCATATGGCAATGAAAAATAACATGACTCTGCAATATTTTATTTTTGTTTTGGAAATAACCAGTTAATCTGTTTTAACGATGCTGGTTGAGGAATAAATGTTGGCCAGGGAAGTTGGAGAGAACCGCCCTGCTCTTCTTTAAATGGGATCCTTTGCATCGACCTGAAAGGTTAGACAGTTTATCACCTCATCCAAAAGACAGCAACCCTGACCAGTGCAGCAATACCTACTGCACTTGGCTATTGGGGGTGTGGGGAGGCAGAGAGGTGGATGCTGGCCTGGTGGCAATTTCACTGCTCTCGTAATCCACAGGCCCAGGCTAATTCTCTGGGGACGTGGGCTCAAATCCCACTTGTAGAATTAATTAATTCTAATTAATTAATAGAAATAAAAGCTAGCATCAGTAATGGTGGTCATTAAACGATCCTTCTTCATCTGTGGAGGGAGGCAGAGAGTGTGTCGAGGCCTTCAAAAGGGAATTATCTGAAAAGGAAAAAAAATTCTGTGGTTATGGGGGAAAAGGACAGTGGCACGAGGTAAAATTCTCCTCGAGAAGACCCCAGCACAGACATGACAGGCTGAAAAGTCTCCTTCTGTGTTGGGACCATTCTATGATTCCCTGGCTTATTAATGTCCTTTAGAGAAGATATTCTGCTGTCCGTATCCCAGTCAGGTCTACTTATGGCTCAAGACCCACACAGTGGTTGACCATCAGCTACACTCTGCAATGGACTAGCGAGCCACTCAGTTGCAGATGTTGTTGGAACAGGGCATCTGGTGACATCTATAGACTTGCCCATCTATATGGTGTCTTATAAATCTTTTGCTAACAAAGTGGTTGGAAGTGTGAGCTGATAATGCAGTGGTGGATCTCAGCGAACAACGGAGAAAAGAATATATCTACCTAATGAGATTTACAGATTGAGAAATGAACAAAGCACTAAGAAGGTGAAAATGTCTAATTAGGTGACAGAAAGAAAGATAAAGGATACAAAGACAGGAAAGTAGGAAAAGATTTATTTTTAAAAATTTGATATTAAAATCTAAAACCATTCATATTTTGAAAGAAAGAATGAGACTCTACACTGAGAAATGTTGAATTTCTAGGCAAGAGAAATTGATTGGCAATCACAAATTCTCATTAAGAAGGTGCTTGCTGTCATTACAAGACTCAGCACAGAATTTTTTTAAAAAGTGCAGGAGGCCCATCGAGTCTGCACCGGCCCTTGGAAAGAGCACCCTAACTAAGCCCATGCCTCCACCCTGTCCCCATAACCCAGTAACCACAACTAACCATTTTGGACACTAAGGGCAATTTAGCATGGCCAATCTACCTAACCTGCACAGGAGGAAACTGGAGCACCCGGAGGAAACACACGCAGACACGGGAAGAACGTGCAAACTCTGTACAGACAAGCCAGGAATAGAATCTGGGACCCTGGAGCTGTGAAGCAACTGTGCTACCATGCTGCCCAAACTTACTTTATGCCAAGTTTAAAGGCCAATTTATTAGCCATTGCAAATTCACAAAAACCATAGAGAAGTTAAGCTGTCTGAGCGAAGCTAATGCGGTGCAAAGTGACCAGCAACCTGTGTTAATTCGCATTCCAGAGTATCTCTTCCTCACTACAGTTCGCTGGCCAATTTACGTATTAATAACAGCACGCATCCTTCAGACATCATTATCTTTTCATTAAAACCTGAAGCCATGCATTCAAGTCTCTGGAGTGAGGCATGAAGCCACGGCGACCTTCAGAAATGTCATAGTGTTGTAATTTACAGCCCTTTTAAAAGCCTTGCGACTCTGCACCTGGTTCTGGCTCAGTGACCACAAAGAATACATTCCTGATCAAAGCTTTAAATGAAGACCAACATTTCGTTGGAAAACTCTGATCCTTAAACTGAAAGCAGCGAGCCCCCCCTGATCATTTTCTAAAGGAATGTCTGCTCGGTCAGTGCCTCCCTAATACATTCCTCAGTGGAAAACAAAGCCAGACACCAAAACGAACAATATAGCAAACTAATGGATGTTGGCAGCAGTGCAGTGGGGGAGGGGAAAGAAAGAAAACTGGCTATGCAGCTCAAAAACAAATGATTGCAATGAGGCAGTTTAAGGAACAACGCACTGAGTGCAGTGTTGTACAGGAAATGACTTGCTGAATATGGTTTGGCATTAACAACATGGTCACTACACTTGAACGTGATTGGGAAGCCTCTGTACCGTGACAACTCACCAGGCCCATTGCAATTCACAACAGCAAAGGTTAAGTATAGAAGGAAACACACTTCAGCCTTATAGGTCTGTTTTGGGCCAGTAGCTACTGAACAATGAGACACAGGAGGACTAAAACGGAAACTATCATCCATCACAGCATATGCCCTATCTGGATCAGTTAACCATTAAACTGAGGTCTTCGGGCAAAATACCCGAACAAGCACATCCTTTCAACCTGACCAAAGTGGACCTTTGGACCAATCAAATTCCCTTCTCACAGCCTCGAATAATTATGCTGGTTCAGACGACAAGCAACGGTGCGCACTGAGCCAGGCAATGAACACCCATGTAGGCTGGGTCGGAATCACAGTTCAGGTATCCTCTCTCACACACACACACAAAGATTTATACAAGGGTTTAATAAAATGACCAATGGAGTCAAATCAGCACCCGGAGATGGGAGGGAGGAAGATGTCCCCGTGAACCGGTTCCTGGGCCTGGACAAACTTGCCATAAACAGGTCCAGGCAGCAGGCGACCGGCAGGATAATTTCATAGATAGAATTTACAAGCAGGAGGCCATTCAGCCCATCGAGTCTGCACTGGCCCTTGGAAAGAGCACCCTACCCAAGCCCACACTTCCACCCAATTCCCATAACCCAGTAACCCCACCCCACCTTTTGGACAGTAAGGGATAATTTAGCATGGCCAATTCACCTAACCCGCACTTCTTTGGACTGCGGGAGGAAACCGTAGCACCCGGAGGAAACCCACGCAGACACGGGGAGAACGTGCAGACTCCACACAGACAAGCCGGGAATCAAACCTGGGACCCTGCAGCTGTGAAGCCTGGGTGTCCCTGGAGGGGGAAACATGTAGTGCCCACGGGTACTATCGAGACTTTCCATGCCCAGATGGTGCCACAGGGTCTTGGGTGCTTTATCTACCCTTTTAATCACATTTATATTTGATGTTTTAAGCTTCATTGCAGTTTCCGTTTAAGGGGCTGCTCCTTTTACTATGTCATTCAGTTTATTTAAAATGTAGTTTAACTGTTTTCCATCAAAATAGTTGGGAGTCATTTCAGGGTCCTGGAATGACTTGGAGGGTCCCTAGAATAGAGTCCTGGGGCAACAGGATTGGGACCAGTGAAAAGCAGCGCTTGTGTGTGTCGCGGATAGAGAGGAAGTCAGAGTCTATCTGTAACGGAAAACAAATGAGGCTTTTTGCTCTGCCTTCCTTTATCATACAGAATGTGCAAGAGATCCATCCAGTGTGCACAGGTGCTGGCACTCATTTGTGTTCTATCTACAAATGTACTACAGCTCAAATAGATGTCTGCAACATCACGTACCAGGGCTAGAAAGGTTGTAACTCAGATGAAGTCATTTTGAATTTTAACCCTTTTAAATAACATCAATTCCTCTCTCGCTCTCCTTCAACCTTCAGTATGGACTCTCAAATTTGTCCTTCATCCAACTGCCTGTTCCTCTCCTCCACACATCTTTTATTTTTCATGTTCATCTGAGTGAACTGCAGGCTATCTTCTAGAGATTGAACAGGGAGCAATTGAATGCATTTGCAAATTCCAGATCCTAGCAGCATCTCACCCGAGACAGAAGAGCATGGGTTCAAGATCCCACGATTGAGCTTGGTCACATTATCAAGGCTGACACATCAGGGAAGTGTTGAGATCCTGCCGCACTGGCAGGCGTTGCTGACTTTTGCTTGACATCGAAACAAGGCTCCACCCACCACTAAATATGGGGAAAAACATTCCTACTAGTAGTATATGTATGGCAGGTTGTTCCTGGTTTTCTGGGTTACCATTGTTCCCTGTAGCAACAGCCCCAGAAACAGATCAACTGATCATTCATCTCATTGCAGTTTGTGGGCTCTTACTCCGGCAGCTTTAATACATTATGTACAATGTCTGCACTTAAACCCTTTGGGACATCATGAGAAGAAAGGTATTGGAAAATTGCACACACATATACATACAAACAGACACAAGTACACATACATACATATACATATATACAGATGAGCTTTAAAGAAAATCCCCAAGCTCTTCAAACGCACAAAGGCGCTCTTCACCTGGCCCTGGCCTATACAGGCGCTCTTCAACTAGTGTAGGGAAAATACCACTACGCCATCGGATCCCCACAACTTCTGTGTGCCTGTCCAGACAGTGAGACTGTTTCCACTTGAACAAGAAAGAATAAGAGATGATTGGACAAATATGAACAGTTTTGACAAAAGAAAGACTTATTTCCACTGGTTGCGTTGGCATTGATGGGGAATGATTAATTTAAAATGGCCCCATGAGAGTAAGGAGTGAGGTTAGGAGAAATTGTTCAGACTTGTTGGAGCACGGCATGCTTTGCCACATGGAAAAGCTCGAGTCCAATGAATCTTGATGGAAATTGGATAAATATTTTGAAGTGTAGAAGGACACTGGACTATGGCAGGAGAATGGGCCATTGGGATTAGTTTGAGATTGCTGTAACACCAAGCCAGCACAAGCAACATGGGCTGAATGGCCTCTTTCTGCACTGTAGAAATCAATGGGTCACTACCGCAGATACCTTTCAGTTCAAACCTCTCACAACCATGTTCTACTTGCAATGAGGTCTTCAGTATAACAGACCAGAGTCCTCTCCCCCTAAGTGCCCAATCCAATATCTTTCTTCATTCATTCCAACCTTTGGTTCTCCGCTCAGCTCTCCTCCACCACTGCGAGATTTTAACTATCTTGCCTCTCAATTTGAAATGGAAATGAACAATTTGTCAGGCAATTTCTCAATATCAGTGAAGGCTCGATAGATGAGCAGGTTGCTAATTATTTCTCCTTATCGCTGTCCTTTACGTGTAGCTATACAATCACCGCCCAAGCCATTGCAAAGTCTCTTTAATGAACCATCGAGCATTACTAAACAAAGGCAACTCCTGGGGAGCCACTGGGTATGCCTCAATGTACCAGGTGACCTCCCCAACAGCGGGATGCTGGAAGAGACATAGAAATGGCCATCACTAGGCACGTTACCTTAATTGGCCATTCACATACCTCCCAATGCCGTCCTCTGCCATTTCCCAGCTTCCTGCCTCCCAGCCCATTTCCCAAAGGCTGGTAAAATCACAGTGTATAATTTCAAACTCCTCACTAAACCCTAGGATTCTTAATAGTTCAGGCCAGCAAACAGAAGATGGTTTCTAATTTATAGATTTAATCTGCACCTCACCCTAAATTCAAAAATGAATTTAATGAATACGGAGGAACGTTGATGACTAATTGTGCCCAGAGGTCAACCAGTCTGAGAAGCAGGGCACTTTTCTGAAAGATAATTTATTGAAGATATATCCAAAACATATACACAGAATACAAAAACAGGAAGTCTTCATCACTAAACAATGAACACCACATAACATATTAACAATACAAATCCCCAGGAACAAAACAGGGACAGTTTAGCACACTGGGCTAAATCGCTGGCTTTGAAAGCAGATCAAGGCAGGCCAGCAGCACGGTTCGATTCCCGTAACAGCCTCCCCGAACAGGCGCCGGAATGTGGCGACTAGGGGCTTTTCACAGTAACTTAATTGAAGCCTACTCGTGACAATAAGCGATTTTCATTTCATTTCAATACAATAGGAACCACCTTTATACACAAGTACAACGTCAATGCCCTCCCAAAAATATTTTTTTAAAATTCCCAAATAAAATAAAATAAAAATAATGAACCCCCCCCACCTCTTAATCAAAAGTTACTATTCCCATCCCCCCTCCGGTGGTCTAGTCGTTCTTGAAAAAGCCATCTCACAGAGAACCCTTCATCCGAACCTCTAATGGCGACCTTGATTCTCTCTAAATGAAGGAACTCAGCAAGATCGCGTACCGATGACCCAGTGCTTGGCGGTTCTACGGCCCGTCGATTAATCAAAATTTTCCTTTGAGCTAGTAAGGAGGTGAAAGCCATGACATCGGCCCCCTTTTCCACGACACCAGGATCCTCAGACACACCGAAGATAGCTAAACATGGAGAAATCAGGGCCACCAATCCCACCACCTGAGACAATACATCCATAACACCCTTCCAAAACCCCACTAATTTTGGACAGGGCCAGAACACGTGGACATGGTTCGCAGGGGATCCGGCACATCAATCAGTCATTTCCGGGAAGAAGCGGCTCAGCCTAGTCGGTATCTGTCTGCTGCCATTTTCAGCTTTCCTGCAGATATCCCATATTTTACCATGAGGGAAAAGAGGAGGCCTCTATGTGGAAATTCACAACTCTTGTGCACTGCTAGAGTTGTTACCCTGCTGGATTGCCCTGGAACCTCTTGGAATTAAAGGGGAAATTCATGACCACTGCTGCATGTGACCCGAGGAAAAGAAATACAAAGCTGAGTTAAATGCTTTGAAAAGTAACAGTTCTGGTCTTGACTCAGACTCTGTTTGCCCCTCCCAAATACAATTGACAGGTGCCGGTGTGTCCAGGCCCCAACCTGATGAGAAGAGACAGAAATCTCAGGTCATTGAGCTCAGATCAAGCTCTCTGCCCTCTGCCGTCTTCATTCCTTGAATCCTTCCCCTACCACATCCTCACCTGCAACAACAGGGCAGCATGGTGGCACCATGGTGAGCAATGCTGCCTCACAGGGCCAGAAACCTGGCTTCAATTCTGGCCTTGGATGACTGTGTGGAGTTTAAGTAGGGTGGGCTTTCAGAGGGTCGGTGCAGACACGATGGGCGGAATGGCCTCCGCCTGCACCTCAGAGCTTCTATGGTTCTTCTACTGCTTAAATTAGCCAATGGCATTTCCACGCATTTGCCAACTGCAGTCCGGTCTTGTATTTGATTTTTTACATTACATTTGCGATACATATGGTGGTGATTGTCAATCAAATGAAGAAGGGGCAACTGGAAGGAGATGCTGAAGTGAAGCAGCAAATTGCTGTTTTCATGGAAGACAAAGAAGTGTGGAACATTCAGAACCCATTAGGAGTGACTCTACCAGAAAGTTAGAAGCACGTTGCAAGCTCATTTTAGAATGCATGATATCCCTCCTCCTGCAGCCAACACCCCTCCCCCCACCATTTCTTTCCTGGTGCCTTGAAAGTGTCGAGTCACACGTAGATTGGTATATACGTTGCCCTTTGCTGTCTGACCTCATTCATCTTTCACTTGCGTGCCAAATTTTTGAGTGTTTCCCTGTCTGTATGTCAGGGATGATAGCAGAGGACCAGACGGAATTTATAAAGGGGTGGCAGCCGTTGATAAATGTGCACAGGTTGCTCAATGTCATTCCGATGGCCTCAAGAGGGGCAGGAGTTAGAAGTGGTGGTGGGTATGGATGCGGAGAAGGCTTTTGATTGGGTCGAGTGGACGTATTTGATGGAGGTACTGGGCCGGTTCGGGTTTGGACATGTATTCGTGGATTGGGTTCAGCTGCTGTACAGGGCTCGTGCCCTGATGAACAGGACGAATTTGGGGTACTTTGTGCTGAATCGGGGGATGAGGGTGGGATTCCTGCTCTGCCCGTTGTTTTTTGCTGTGGCGATAGAGCCGTTGGCAATGGCACTCGGGGGGTCGAGAAGTTGGAGAGTGATTGAGCAGGGACGGGGGGGCGAGCATTGAGTTTTGTTGTATGCAGATGATCTTCTATATACCTCGGACCCGGTGGGAGGTTTGACAGGATTATGTAAATCCTGAGGCAATTCGGCCATTTTTCGGGGTATAAATTGAACCTGGAGGAAAGAGAGGTGTTCCTGCTAAATGCCAGAGGGCAGGAGAGGAGGCACGGGGAGTTACTGTTCCAGGTGGTGGGTGCAAGTTTTCGGTCTCTCGGGATAGAGGCAGCAGGGTGTAGCTGCATAAATTGAATGCAGCGCGACTGGTGGAAGGTATGACGTTGGATTTTTAAAAGGTGGGATGTGTTAGCTCTGTCACTGGCCGGGCGCATGTAGATGGTTAAAATGACAAACAGTTTAGAGAAGGACCAGTGCAGGCAACATTTCGGGTTGGAAGGTATGCCTCTGTGGGTGCCGATATGAGAAAGGTTTGTGCCGGTGGGGCTGGATGCAAGGTCCCGGGGATGGTGGTGGCAGGTGGGGATAGAGTACTTAGGGGACCTGTTTGTAGGGGATACTTTTGCAGGCCTGAAGAGCTTAAGGAGATGTATCAATTGTCTAAGGGGAATGGGTTCAGGTACCTGCAGGTGAGGGACTTTGTGAGGATAGAGGTGCCGTCCGTCCTGGGGCTGCCACCTCCAGTGTTACAAGATAAGCTGTTGTCTGAAGATGACACTGGGGAGGGGAGAGTGGTGGATATTTATGGAGAGCTGATGGAGAGGACACTCCGGTGAAGGAGAGCAGGCGTAAATGGGAGGGATTGGCTGTGGAAAGCCCTACAGAGGATGAACTTGTCCTTGTTGTTTGCGAGGTTAAACCTCATCCAGTTTAAGGTGGTGCATAGGGCCCACATGATGGTTCTGAGGAGGAGCTGGTTCTTTGTGTGCTGGTTTAGCTCACCAGGCTAAACCGCTGGCTTTTAAAGCAGACCAAGCAGGCCAGCAGCACGGTTCGATTCCCGTACCAGCCTCCCCGGACAGGCGCCGGAATGTGGCGACTAGGGGCTTTTCACAGTAACTTCATTGAAGCCTACTCGTGACAATAAGCGATTTTCATTTCAGTTGTAGGGGTGGAGGATAGATGTGGGCGGTGTGCAGGTTCCACATGTCCTTTTCGCAACTTACTATTTTACCTATCTTTGCATCATCAGTAATTTAGCAATCATACATTCAGTCCAAGTCATGAATACAAATTATAAATAGTTAATTTCAGCACTAATCCCTGTTGTCGTCACATATTGCTCACCCAAAAATGACCCATTGATGCCTATTCTTTGTTTCCTGTGAGCTAACCAATCCTCTATCCATTACTCTAATGTATTACTCGCTAAATCTTGAACTCTTATTTTGCATCGTAACCTTTGATTTGTCACCTTGTCATGTGCCTTCTGGAAATCCAAACACACCACATCCTCAGGTTCCCCTTTATCAATGTTGCTTGTTACTTCCTCAAAGAACTCCAATAAATTTGTCAAATGTGATTTCCCTTTCACAAATCCATGATGACTCTACATGATTGCATTGAGATTTAAGTGTCCCGCTATAACCTTCTTAACCTCCTGGATACTTCAGTCAGCAATTGTCTTTTTCACTTTAATTGTACATGTTTACTATTGTAAAAATATTGGGGCTGAGGAACAAAGTTTATTTGACTGAAACAGTGAACTTGGACTGACGTGTGCAAAGAACAGCTAGTGAGGGAATCAGGATAACAGTAGGAGCAGTAATGTGGTGTGAGTGGTGGCGGCACAGGTGGCCTATTTAATTTTTAAAATGTGGAATGAGAAGCCTCAGAAGCAAAGATATAGCAAATCTCTGACTTAGTCTATCAATTGTCATTTTGCAACATTTGGCTCCCTTCAGTGCCATCTCGGTACAATGGTTCGCAAACAATTTTGTCCATGGAACAAACACCTTAGGCAGGACAAGACCCTGCAATCACTGACCGATTCTACCTCATTTACTTCCCAATGCAAACAATAGGATGAGGCTGCGTTTGATGAGACACCAAAGGCGTGATATCTTGGCTCCGAGTTTGTGAACTCGAGTCTGATATTGGGCTCCATGTTCAGCTGGTTCCTCTTGTTTGAACCCGTGATGAAAATCCAAACTCACAGTTAGATATTGTAACAGTGACCAAATCTCCTTATGAAACTACATTGCTGTTGCTTTCGCTCATTGCTACCTGTGCTGCACACAGTCAATGCTCTGGTTGTACATCATCATCCGGGTGGTGGGGTTGAGAATTCTGCTCTCCCTTGTCTGGCCTCGGCTGTGGCGCTGTTCAAAAGTACCTGTCATTTTGGACCAGCACACGTGCAGGACCCTCGTGAGCCACCAATGATCCAGAGACCACACTTTGAGTATCATCGACAGAGGCATTAGCAAACATGGTTATGTAGCTATAAAACCAGCAAGGGGGTCGAGAGCTGCAACATTTCACAATTTCAAATATAACTTCCCACTTTTGAACATAAAATGGAATGGTCTAATGGATATGAAGTACAAATAAAACATGCAAGCGAAAGCTTAATGAATCACACATAGATGTGACATGTTGACAGAGTTGCAGCTAATTATCGGAAACTCTTACCTGGAAAAGTGTGAGGATTTGAGGACCCTCTTTTAAGGCACTTGGAGCATAGGACATGCACAGTAAAGTATAACCCCGGCCATTCCTGGAGGAGCACATTTAGTTCTTCTACCAGAGGGATTATGGCTTGCCACGCTGTCCAAATATTTGGCAATGAAGCATGACTAGCAATAGATAAGGTGTCTGCTTGCAGACTACTTTGGGTTGGTCTATAACTGATCACCACTGGAACCTTGCCTCTGTAAGCAAATATCTGGTACTTGCCATCTGACCGGTGTACTATGTGAGAGTTGATCTGGACGCTATATCTGGCAAATAAGCCTGGTGGGAACAAAAAGGGGAAACTGTATTCCACTTGGAGCTGTTCAATTGCAAATGGTTGCCCAGAGAGGTTGGACCCATTGATCCAGGCTTCTGCATGGGGAACTTCATTTTTCACATAACAGGGGAATTTGAACCAAACTGCTGCACCATTTAGAGGTGTAATTTTGGGTTTGTTGAGGCAATAACAGAGTCCCATCTTCTCCAGTAGTTCCAGGATCAGATGGAGATCCTGCTGAGTTTTGATGTGTGGCTTCAGAAGCAGTCGAATAATATGCAGGGGGAGCAGCCCATGGAGCAGGAACCCCTCCACATAATGATGGAGTTGTGTTGCCCTCAGCTCATCGATATTGGCATCTGCCAAGAGTTTCTGGAGCAGAACAGAGGCATCACGCTGGAAGAAGACATTCAGGATGTCGATCAGCTTGGTCAAGTTGTGAAAGACGCATTCTTTAAGAGTCAGACTGTCCTCAAAATACAGCAGCTTACCACTTTCGTGCAGGTAGGACAGGGCACTTTGGAGTCGGTCTTCGGTAAGACCAGCTTGTAATCCCAGCCTGGCTGAGTCCCACCAGGAAAGCCAGAGCTCCTGCGGTTTATAATGCAACTCTTCCAACCTTTGCCAGGATTTGGGCAAGACTCGGTGCAGATTGGGGAAAATCTCCCGGTGTTCAGCCACCGAAAGCAACTTGTCCTTCAACCGGTTAATTCCAATGTGGTCTTCCTGACAGCTCACAGTGATAACCGGGGACAGTATCTGAAGGCGGTTGTTCAATAGGTACTGTACCTGAGCCTTCTTCCTCCTCAAGTTCTTATCAGAAACTCCATAAAAGGGTGCGTGTGGACTAGTCGCTCGCAAGTCAAACTCCTGTCCCAGGACTCCGTCCACCTTCTCGGCCACAGCCTGCATGACCTCAACGTCTCGCTTCTCTTGGAGGGCGATTTGATGATGGATGTCCAGGCATTTTTCCTCCACCTCTTTCTCATTGCACTGGTCCACATGGGCACCCACCACACACACAACGCCATGAGGGACCCGAGCCCCGAGCAGGTGCAAGAAATACCCAACCAACTCGTAAAACCGATCGGAGGCATAAGCCTTCAGACTGACTACTAGGACATAAAGAGCGCCAGGAGAGAGGAAGAAGGGCTGGATAAGATCATAGTTCTGGTCCCCAGCCAAGTCATAGACAATGAAGGTTAAATTCTTCTCCACATCGGCCACCCACTGAGTCACTTCGATCCCTTTGCCGTGGATTGCAGGGAGACTCGACATGTTTCCAACCAGACAGCGCCTCAGTGATGTCTTGCCAGCGCATTTGGAGCCCATCAGTACAAGTTTCAGCCTGGGCTTCACCGCAGGCTGGGACAGGGCCAGCTCCTTCTGATAGGCCGCGATGTAGGGAATCCCTTTCATGCAGACTTCGTAGGGCGGCTGGATCAAAGGGTTGTCCTTGATCTTCCAGAGGCTGACCTTGGAGAGCTTGCCAAAGGAATCGGGGAGGATGGCGATCTGGTTGCCCTGCAGGACCAGCTCCTCCAGGTCGACCAGCTCCACGATGGAGTCGGGCAGGTACCTGACCTTGTTGTTGTCCAGCCAGAGCGCGGCCAGCTTGCCCAGGTTGGAGATCTTGGGCGGGATGGCCGACAGGCCGTTGCGGCTGAGGTAGAGCTCCTCCAGGTTGGCCAGCTGCAGCAGGGCGGCGGGGAAGTCCTCCAGGCGGTTGGAGGACAGGTTGATCATCTTGAGGCGGCCCAGGTCGCCGAAGCTGGGCGGCAGGGAGCGCAGGGCGTTGTTGTCCAGCATCAGGCTCTCCAGGGCGCCCAGGCGGCAGAAGGTGTCGGGCAGGCAGGGCAGCTGCAGGCCGCTCAGCCACAGGATCTTGACGGAGCGCAGCCGCGGGATCTCGGGGGGCAGGGCCCGCACCCGGTTGCCGGAGAAGTCCAGCTCCTCCAGGCGGCCCAGCTGCAGTAGCTGCGGCGGGAAGTGGGTGAGGCGGTTGTGGTCCAGGTCCAGGGTGCGCAGGCCCTGCAGCTGGCCGAAGGTGGCGGGCAGCTGGGCCAGCTGGTTGAAGCTGAGGTCGAGCTCCTCCAGGCGGCCCAGCTGGCCCAGCTCGGGCGGCAGCAGGCGCAGCTGGTTGTGGCTGAGGCAGAGCTTGCGGAGGCGGCGCAGGCAGGCCAGCTCGCCGCGCAGCTGGCCCAGGCAGTTGTGGGCCAGGTCGAGCTCGTCCAGCTGGCCCAGGGCCCAGAGCGGCGGCGGCAGGTGGCAGAAGCGGTTCCTCCGCAGGATGAGGGCCCGCAGGTTGGCCAGCGAGCCGGCGTCCAGCCCCTCGGGCAGCTCCTGCAGCGAGTTGTTGGCCAGGTTGAGGACGTGCACCTGGCCCAGGTTGTCGGGCAGCCTCAGGCCGCTCAGGCTCAGGCCCCGCAGGTTGCTGCGGAGTTTCCTGCAGCGCAGCGCGGCCTCCCGCCACACTTTCACCGTCTTCACGCTGCCCGCGCTCTCCGCCATGTCCGGGGGAGCACAGGCAGGCCTTTTCCCGTCCGCCTCCTCACATGTTCAGCCGCTCCCTCTCCATTGCCGCCTCTGTGCACCGACTCCCCGGCATCTCACACCGGGAGGCATGGGGTCCTGGTGGCCGGGGGGAAGAAGAAGAAGCGGTCGCCTTCCTCCTCCACCCCCTTTAATCTCTGGCCGTCTGCTCCGGGGGGGCGGAGGCTGCTGTAGCCCTTCCCTCTCTCCCGCCTCGGCCTCCGCTCCTCCTCCCGTCCCTGACAGCGCGCAGCCAATAACCCGGCCCTGGGGGCAGCCTCCGCCCCTCGCCAGCCGCCGCCCCTCGCCAGCCGCCGCCCCCTCTGATCACAGCCTCCGCCCGGCAGCAACAAAGGGCCAGGCTGGCTTGGGGAACAGACACCCTCCGAAGCCGGTGAACCCTCTCCCTGCCCGGGATGGCTAGCTGCCTCTGCGCTCAATCGACTTGCAGGGGAAATCGAAGAGCAAATTCAAATAACCCGACCATTCAGAAACCGATTTTCTCTTTGCCGAGTTATTTTTTTTAACCCCTTTGTTGTTCCATTTTTTATCTTCAATGCCTTCGTCCTCGACTCTCTCTGACCTTAGCCCTTCACCCTGGCACAACCCTTATCTCTGCTCCCTCACGTCCAAGTACCACACACTTGAACAGATTTAGTCATTCACTGCCAGACCTGGCTGGACCACATAAAGTCCTTTCCGTTCCTACTGCTCATTATTCCACAGGTACTCTTATTCTGTTGTGAAAAGGATTTTTATTCGAATTTTTCGCATTTTAACATTTTACAAAACAAGACAAAAACATTACACCCTCAAATACAATAATCTGCCTCCTCCCCCCCCCCCCCCCCCCCCCAACAGTTGACGGTAACTAGCTCTCCGAAATGCAAAATAAACCCGTTGCGCGTTTCACTTGCCCCCTTCTGGGCACATTTTACCTTCTCAAGATTTTCCCAGTAACTTCATCGCAGTGTTAATGTAAGCCTACTTGTGACACTAGTAAAGATTATTATTATGTAAGAACTCCATTAGATCCCCCAACCATGTCGAGACACAGGGTGGAGAAGCTGACCTCCACCTCAACAGAGCCCGCCTGTGAGCGATCAACGAGGGGAAGGCTAAAACATCTGCCTTCTTCCCCCCCCCCCCCTCCTGTCTGCAACTCCAGCAGGTCTGACACCCCGAATATGGCCCGCAAGGGACCCAACTTCAAATGCACAGGCCGGATGGCTGATATGGTGCTGAAAAATGACCCCCAGAATTTCTCCAACTTTGTGCAAGACCAGAACATGTGCACATATTAGCCGGGCCCCTCCCACATTGTTTGAAAGCATCCTAATCTCCCCTAGTCATTATCAAAGTCAGGGTCGTGACCTGTGGGTGGGTCAGGGGCGGGTGTCGGGAAAGTCATGGAGCTATCCATCGCAGTGCTCGCAGAATTAATGTGCAATGGCTGCAGCAACTTTTTTTAAATGCCAGCTGCGACCGGCTTTAAAAATGATGGCTGTGGCCGGCATTTCAGAATGCCGGTCATGTGTGCCCGCTCATCAGTGCAAATGGCTCAGGACAATCCACAGGGGACAAAGCAGTGGTGGTGTGAGCTCCAGGACCTCTGATGAACAATCCATACAGAAATGTACCATTGAATGACAAAGCAAGTGAGACCGTGAGGACCAAGGCAGGCTCACCTGTCGCATTAAAGGTAAACAAAAATGGTGGGTCCCGAAGGTTGGCCAGTTGGTAAAAATGGGTCCCCGGAAAAAAAAAGTTTGAAAAACACTGCTCTACTCCCTCAAACAGCTGGCTCATTCAAGGGCAGCACAGAGCGCAGTGGTTAACACTGCTGCCTCACAGCTCCAGGGACCCGGGTTCAATTCTGGCCTCGGGTGACTGTCTGTGTGGAGTTTGCACTTTCTCCTCATGTCTGCGGGTGCTCCGGTTTCGTCCCACAATCCAAAGATGTGCTGGTTAGGTGGATTGGCCATGCTAAATTGCCCTGAGTGTCCAAAAGGTTAGTTTAGGTGGGGTTACTGGGTTACGGGAATAGGATGGAAGCAGGGCTCTTCCTAAGGGCCGGTGCAGACTCAATGGGTTGAATGGCCTCCTGCATTGTTAATTCTATGATCTATGAAATACATCCTGTACACCACCTTCAACTGTATCAACCCCAGCCTCGCGCATGAGGTTGAGGCATTCCCCCTCCGCAGGACCTCAGACCACACTCCCTCCTCCAGCTCCATCCCCAATTCCTCTTACCACTTGGCCTTAACCCCCTCCATAGACACCTTATCCACCACCAAAATCTTCCCATAAATAGCCGATACAATCCCACCCTCCAACCCATTACCGCCAGCACCTCCTCCAACAATGAGGAGGCAGGCAATATCTGAAAGGTCGGGGAAACCTTTCTAGCAAAGTACCACACCTGCATATACCAAAAACCCTTCTCACGCAGAAACCAAAACTTCTCCTTCAGCTCCTCCAAACTTGCAAACTGCCCCTCCAAAAACAAATCCCTGGTCTCCTTCACTCCTCTCTCTTCCCATCCCCGAAACCTTGCATCCACCCTCCCGGCTCAAATCCATGATTCCCCCAGATAGACATCAGCCTTGCCCCTGTTCCCATTGCCTCCAAAGACTCAATGTGGCAACCACCACCAGGGCTTCCCAAATACTTCCCTGGGGCAAACAGAAATGGTGCCGCTGCCAACGCCCGCAACCCCTACAAGAATCCGCCTCCATCCTCACCCATAAAGCCTCCGCCTCCCTACTCCAGCCCTACACCTTCTCCATGTTCGCCGCCCAGTAATAATACGACAAGTTCAGAAGGCCCAACCCCCCCAACTGCTGGCCCCTCTGAAATGCCACCTTCCTTATCCTGGCCACCTTCCCTGCCCAAACAAACGACAAAACTAATCTGTCCACACCCTTAAAAGACAACTTTGGCAAAAAAGACCAGTAGGCACTGAAATAAGAATAAAAACTGCGGCAAAATGTTCATCTTAACAGCCTGCACCTGACCTGCCAGCGAACGGGGAAGACTGGCCCACCTCGATAAATCCGCTTTCACCCTCCCAACCAGACTTGTAAAGTTCAGCCTACGAAGCTGTGCACAATCCCAGTCCACCTGCACCCCCAAATCCCTGATATAGTTTGTTGCCATCCCAATCAGCAACCCCCCCATTCCAACCCCCGCCCCTGAAGAAGACACCACAAAATCCTCGCTTGTCCCGAAATTCACCTTATATCCCGAAAACGCCCCAAATCTCTTAAGCAGACCCATTATGCCCCCACCGAAGGGCTCGTGTCCCAAATATATAACAGCTGATCATTGGCGTACAGCGACACCCTGTGCTCCATCTCCCCCCTCACTATCCCCTTCCATAAATCTGAGCACATCAGTGCATTGGTCAAGGGCTCTATCGTCAGCGCAAACAGAAGGGGGGACATGGGGCATCCCTGCCTCCTTGGTACTGTACTCATATTCACGGCTTAGACTGCCTATGTCCCCGTCTGTTACGTCACCCAACTTCATCCTTGTCTCAGCTCAATGACTCTGAGCCAAAGTTACTCAAGCCACAAACACTTATTACAGACGTGTTTGCCTTGATCACGTTATTCAGGAGCTCCCACATACTGCAGCCTTGACGCATCACCTGCCCTGCCTTCTTAATGTGTTTTAAATTATTACTTAATTACATCATTTACTTATTTATGCTGCTTTTTATATATTTTATTAAATAACCACCAAGTTATGCACTGTTTTAAACCCGAGAGAAAGGGCAGAACATACCCACTTACCAAATTCTCACCAAACAGGCAACCCATCTCCTTATCATAGCGTAATCCTAAAGGGTGAGTAAGATTTTTTTTAAAGCAATGGGAAAGAAACACCTCTAACCCTCCCACTTTACCAAACTCCCCACTTACAGAACTCTAAACTTGCATTCTGAGCCTTGAATGAACTCCGATGCTTCAATAAAAACTTCAAAACAATCCTGAAAAAGTGTTGTAGTTGGAGGTGTCATATTTCAGATGAGACATTAAACTGAGAACTCATCTTCGCTCATGTGTAGGTGGGCACAAAAAAAATGCCACAATTTTGAAGAAAAACAGGGGTGTTCTACTTGGTGTCTTGGCCAATATTTATCCAAAAGTAACTCACTGTTTGCAAAGTACTTTGGGATGCCTCAATGAGGCGGTACATTCTGCCTTTCACATGGCATAATTTATCAACTAGAATGTTAAATTGATACTTTGGACCCAGAAAAAAGCCTTTTTAAAATCAAAATCAGGGTCTTTTTCAGTGCCCCAGCTCATACTTACTCCTTTCATCCAAATGCAAACCCAAACTTGAATGGTGTGCCAGGATTGTTTTCTCTCAGAAAAGCCTAAAGAATACTTGCCCAGACTTTGTTCGTAGACAGGTCCCATCTTTCCCACGCCTCCCGCCAATGGGGATCCTCGACAGAATAGTCTCTAGGAGGGAAGAAGGGGAGGGCAGAGTCTCGGGTATATATAAGGTGCTCATGAGGGAGGAAGGGTCCCAGACAGAGGAACTGAAACTTAAATGGGAGGAGGAGATAGGTGGGGAAATGGAGGATGGGCTGTGGGCAGAGGCCCTGAGTAGGGTAAACTCGACCGCGACATGTGCTAGGCTCGGGCTGATCCAATTTAAGGTCGTTCACCGGGCCCATATGACGGTGGCTCGGATGAGCAAATTTTTCGGGATAGAGGACAAATGCGCTAGGTGCGCGGGAGGACCAGCGAACCATGTTCACATGTTTTGGGCATGCCCTGAGCTGAGGGGGTACTGGGAGGGATTCGCGGGGGTCATGTCCCAGGTACTAAAAACAAGGGTGGTGATGAGTCCAGGGGTGGCAGTTTTTGGGGTTTCGGAAGACCCGGGCGTCCAGGGGGAGAAAGAGGCCGATGTGCTGGCCTTTGCTTCCCTGATAGCCCGGCGACGAATATTATTGGCGTGGAGGGACTCAAAGCCCCCGAAGACTGAGTGGTGGTTGCGGACATGTCGAGTTTCCTGGGGATGGAAAAAATTAAGTTCGCCTTGAGGGGATCTGTGCAGGGGTTCACCCGGAGGTGGCAACCATTTATTGACTTCTTTGCGGGAGAGTGAGCGTCAGCAGGGAGGGGGGGGGGGGGGGGGGGGCGGTAGAGTAGAGTAGGAGGGAAAATATGGCGGGTAGTACCGGTGGGAGGGGAGCGGGCTTGTGCAATATGTTACGATTGAAGTATTGAAAGTACGTGGATGTTTGCACATTTTTGACTTTTTTGCTTCCTTTCTGATGATGTCTGTAACTGTTTATAAAGCCAAAAACTACCTCAATAAAATTGTTTATTAAAAAAAAAGAATACTTGCCCAGAAGCATTTGGCAAAAGAATGTATTTCAAAATAATTATCTTACAAATCACAGATTTGACAGTGAGCCCCAAAGGCAGAGGCCACGCTGCCAGCAGTTTGATTAAAATCTCACCATCCATGGAGTTCCTCACTCTATTTCATAATTAATCAAGGTGCAATTTGGGAGGGAGACTGGAGATCAGGAGGAAGGAGTAATTGGGAGGAAGGGAAAGATCAAGGAGGGGAGAGGGGGGGAAGAATTGGGAGCTCGCAATGATCTTCAGCATTGCATTGGACCTGAGAGAAACATTCGTCCACATGCACTGAAGGATTTGTTTTAGCAAACTTACTTTTGAGGTGGCAGCCAATGGTAATCCCTTTAGAGACTGCTGGGTGGGTCTCATTTTCCCGAATGCAGGTGGCCTGGCATCAGCGTTAATAGACCTTGATTTGGAGATGCAAAGTACCTAATGTCTCCTGCACTTGCATAATGAATGTCTCTCTTCTGCCTTTACCAATATGGAATGAATTGGTGCTCATTTTAAGTTTGAGGTCAGCCAATTTCAAAACCAGAGTTATGGCAGTATTACACAGGCAATCAGTCAGGTTTTAATCAAGAGTCTGTAAGGTTCACGCCTGAGCCTGGAGTTGGCAGGTAAGATAAAGAGTTCAGTTTTTGTATTCAGAAGTTGTTTTGAAAGATGGGCAAAATGCCAAAAACCTGAAAGCATGCACAGAAAAGGGGACAGGGTGTGTGCATTATTTATTTTCCTCATGTTTCAAGGAAAGAAGTAAATATTGGATGAAGTAAGTGGGGTTTGATTACAACTGTCGCACTGTATGTTCGCTGCTGCCTGAGAAATAAAGCAGTTTAATGGTTTACATTCAACTTCAAACCAGTAATATGATTTTCACTGTGTTCAGAAAGAACAGAAAGGCACATGTGAGGACATGGGGGAAAGACTCAATAGCTTGTTCCGATTACAAGTGGACACCCATGGGTAACTATTGTATAACTGATTGTTGGACAATACAGATGGACTCCGTAACATGCTCAGACCACTTATGGAAGTTACCTGCACAAGTGTCCAAGAGAGTATAAAAGCATAAATTGAATATTATATCAGTGGCATTTCCTTCTTATAATCTCCATCCTTCGCTCACCTTCACGTGGTCCATCTCTGATTCTTCCCTCATGGCGGCACCTTAGCTCAGTGGTTAGCACTGTTGCTTCACAGCGCCAGGGTCCCAGGTTCGATTCCCGGCTTGGGTCACTGTCTGTGCAGAGTCTGCATGTTCTCTCAGTGTCTGCATGGGATTCCTCTGGGTGCTCCGGTTTCCTCCCACAAGTCCCAAAAGACGTGCTGTTAGGTAATTTGGACATTCTGAATTCTCCCTCTGTGTACCCGAACAGGCGCTGGAATGTGGCGACTAGGGGCTTTTCACGGTAACTTCATTACAGTTTTAATGTAAGGCTACTTGTGACAATAAAGATTATTATTATATTATTCCCTTCCTTGACATTCTGTCTCCATTTTGGGGATTGGCCATCAACAAATATTTTACTATTAGCCCACTGACTCCCACAGCACTTCAACTTCACTTCCTGTCCACAATAGGATTCCATTCTCCCAGTTTCCCCATCTCCATCACATCTGTTCTGATGTCAACATTTCTAATATGTCTTCCTTTTTCCTTAACCAAGGAATAAACCCCTCCAGGGTTGACAGCTCCCTCGACTATGTCGGTCCCATTTCTCACGTTGCTGCTCTCACCCACTCCCTCCCTCTTAGAATCATGATAGGACTTCCCTTGCCCTCGCCTTTCACCCTCCAGCTTTCGTATTCAAATAATCATCTTCTGGTATGACTCCCACTTCAAGCGTGATGCCAGCACCATCTTCCCTCCTTATCCCCTTTCAGTATTGCAAACGGACCATTCTTTCTGCTACATCCTGGTCCTTTTCTCAACCACCCCTGATGCCATCTCCGTTTCCATGGCACTTTTCTATGCAAGTGCAGGAGATACAACACCTGTCTATTTTCTCAACCTCCAAAGCCCCAGACCCTTCACGATAAGCAGTGATTTACTCGTACTTGTTTCAGTTTGGTATACTGTATTCACTGCTGGCAATGCAGTCTGTTCTACAATTTCACATCATAATCTCTGCCCCCATTTTCCCCCCTTTACTTTGCAGACTTTGCTTTTACTAATTTTTATTTTTGTTTTCGTGTAGCAACTGCTCATCCTTCGGTCACTCACACCTCCTTTAGGCACATCTTTTGTTACTTTACTTGTCCCATAAACACTCCCTTTGGCTCTGCATCACCGACTCTTCTATCACTTAATGTCGGCACGGTAGCACAGCGGTTAGCACAGTTGCTTCACAGCTCCAGGGTCCCAGGTTCGATTCCCGGCTTGGGTCACTGTCGGTGCGGAGTCTGCACGTTCTCCCCATGTGCGTGGCTTTCCTCTGGATGCTCCGGTTTCTTCCTACAGTCCAAAGATGTGCAGGTTAGGTGGATTGGCCATGATAAATTGCCCTTAGTGTCCAAAAGAAAGAATAGGTGGGTATACTGGGTTAGGGGGATAGGGTGGAGGCATGGGCTTAAGTGGGGTGCTCTTTCCAAGGGCCGGTGCAGACTCGATGGGCCAAATGGCCTCCTTCTGCATTGTAAATTCTATAATCTCTCCTGTCATTCACCTGATCACAGACCTTTCCTTTTTTCCTTCTTCCACGCACCCCCTTTCCATTTGCTTAAAACCCATTAGATCTGTAACTTTTCGAGGTTATCAACTTGAAACATCAACTCTGTTTCTCTCCAGAGGGGGGAGCAGAGGGAGAGACTGATAGGGGAGATGGTGCGGGTGGATAGGAGATATGCGGAGGCTCCAGAGGAGGGATTGCTGGGGGAGAGGCGTAGCCTTCAGGCCAGATTCGACCTATTGACTACCAGAAAGGCGGAAGCTCAGTGGAGGAAAGCACAGGGGGCGGTGTATGAGTATGGGGAGAAGGCGAGCAGGATGCTGGCACACCAGCTCCGAAAGCGGGACGCGGCCAGGGAGATTGGGGGAGTGACGGATAAGGCTGGGAAGGTGGTGCGGAGGGGAGTAGATGTTAATGGGGTCTTCAGAGACTTCTATGGGGAACTGTACCGGTCGGAACCCCCGGTGGAGGGGGGTGGAATGGGGCGCTTCTTGGACAAGCTGCGATTCCCGAGGGTGGAGGAGGAGCAGGTGGAGGGACTGGGGGCGCCGATCGAGCTGGAGGAGGTGGTCAAAGGGATAGGGAGCATGCAGTCGGGGAAGGAGCCGGGGCCGGATGGGTTTCCGGCGGAATTTTATAAAAGGTATTTGGACCTGTTGGGCCCCCTGTTGGTCCGGACCTTTAACGAGGCAAGGGGGGGGGGGGGGGGGTGGGGGGCTTTGCCCCCAACTATGTCACGGGCGCTGATTTCCTTGATCCTGAAGTGGGACATGGACCCTCTGCAGTGCGGGTCATATAGGCCGATTTCGCTGCTAAACGCTGACGCTAAGCTGCTGGCAAAGATCCTGGCCACTAGAATAGAGGATTGCGTGCCCGGGGTCATTCATGAGGACCAGACGGGGTTTGTGAAGGGAAGGCAGTTGAATGCGAACGTGCGAAGGCTCCTCAATGTCATTATGATGCCGGCCATAGAAGGGGAGGCGGAGATAGTGGTGGCATTGGATGCGGAGAAGACCTTTGATAGGGTTGAGTGGGAGTATTTGTGGGAGGTGCTGGAGAGGTTGGGGTTTGGGGAGGGGTTTATCCGGTGGGTGAGGCTGCTCTACGAGGCCCAGATGGCGAGTGTAGCCACAAATAGGAGGAGGTCGGAGTACTTTCGATTGTACCGGGGGACGAGACAGGGGTGCCCCCTGTACCCCTTGCTCTTCGCGTTGGCGATTGAGCCCCTGGCCATGGCATTGAGGGAGTCAGGGAACTGGAGGGGCCTGGTGCGGGGTGGGGAGGAGCATCGAGTGTCGCTGTATGCGGACGACCTGTTGCTGTATGTGGCAGACCCGGTGGGGAGGATGCCGGAGGTGATGAGGATTCTTAATGAATTTGGGGGTTTCTCTGGGTATAAGTTGAACCTGGGCAAGAGCGAGGTGTTTGTGGTGCATCCGGGGGATCAAGAGGAGGGGATTGGTAGGCTCCCACTGAAGCAGGCAGGGAAGAGTTTCAGGTACCTAGGGGTCCAGGTGGCTGGGAGCTGGGAGGCCTTGCACAAGCTCAATCTCACAAGGTTGGTGGAGCAGATGGAGGAGGAGTTTAAGAGATGGGATATGTTACCGCTGTCACTGGCGGGGAGGGTGCAGTCCGTTAAGATGACGGTGCTCCTGAGGTTTTTGTTCCTGTTCCAGTGCCTTCCAATCCTTATCCCGAAGGCCTTTTTTAGGAGGGTCAACAGGAGTATTACGGGATTTGTGTGGGCGCATGGGACTCCGAGGGTTCGAAGAGTGTTCCTGGAACGAGGCAGGGATAGGGGGGGGCTGGCGTTGCCCAACCTCTGTGGGTAGTATTGGGCTGCCAACGCAGCGATGGTGTGTAAGTAGGTAATGGACGGGGAAGGGGCAGCATGGAAGAGGATGGAGGTGGCGTCCTGTGTGGGCACGAGCCTGGAGGCGTTGGTAACGGCGCCGTTGCCGCTCCCTCCAATGAGGTATACCACGAGCCCGGTGGTGGCGGCTACCCTCAAAATTTGGGGGCAATGGAGATGACATAGGAGAGAAGTGGGGGGCTCGATGGAGGCCCCGATACGGGGGAACCATCGGTTTGTCCCAGGGAGCATTGATGGCGGATTTCTGGGCTGGCACAGGGTAGGTGTTAGGAGGTTGAGGGACTTGTTTGTGGAGGGGAGGTTCGCAAGTTTGGGGGAGTTAGAGGGGAAGTTTGGGCTCCCCGGGGAACATGTTTAGGTACATGCAGCTGAGGGCGTTTGCCAGGCAGCAGGTGGAGGGGTTCCCCTTGCTGCCCCCACGAGGGGTGCGGGATCAGTTTCTCTCGGGGGTGTGGGTTGGAGGAGGGAGGATTTCGGACATATACCGGGTAATGCAGGAGGTAGACAAGGCCTCGGTGGAGGAACAGAAGGGTAAATGGGAAGAGGAACTGGGTGAGGAGATTGAGGAGGGGACGTGGGCGGATGCCCTGGAGAGAGTGAATTCCTCCTCTTCCTGTGCGAGGCTTAGCCTCATACAGTTCAAGGTGCTGCATTGGGCCCACATGACTGGGACGAGGATGAGTAGGTTTTTCGGGGGCGAGGACAGGTGTGCTAGGTGCTCGGGGAGCCCAGTGAACCATGCCCGTAAGTTTTGGGCGTGCCCAGCGCTGGGGGAGTTTTGGAAGCAGGTAGCAAGGACGGTGTCGAGGGTGGTGGGATCCAGGGTCAAGCCAGGCTGGGGACTCGCAATTTTTGGGGTTGCAGTGGAGCCGGGAGTGCAGGAGGCGAAAGAGGCCGGTGTTCTGGCCTTTGCGTCCCTAGTAGCTCGGCGGAGGATCTTGCTCCAATGGAAGGATGCGAGGTCCCGAAGCGTGGAGGCCCGGATCAATGATATGGCGGGGTTCATCAAATTGGAGAAGGTGAAATTTGCCCTGAGGGGATCAGTACAAGGATTCTTTAGATGGTGGCAGCCTTTCCTAGACTTCCTGGCGGAACGGTAGGGAAATAGGCCGGCAGCAGCAGCAACCCGGGGGGGGGGGGGGGGGGGGGGGTTGGATCGGTGGGAGGGAGAACTGTGTACATGGGTTTGTGGGATGTGACGGGTGTTATCTCTTTCCCTTTTGTTGTTTGGGTGTTCTTTTGTTTTTTTCTTTTGTTTGTAGTTGCCTTTGAAGTTGGATGGGTATTGTTCTTGGGGTGTTACCGCTGTTGTTTTGTGAATAGAGTTGAGATGTTTATCTTTTGTAAAAATTTCAATAAAAATTATTTGTTTAAAAAAACTCTGTTTCTCTCCCCATAGATGCTGCTCGACCTGTTGAGTATTTTCAGCATTTTCTGTTTTTATCCAAGGGAATACCTAAGGCAGATCTGAAACCTGTAATAATCCAAAATGAGGCGGGTATTACTCCATTTGTTGGAGAAGATGCAGAACCTCACAAATTTATATCCCTGGATATCTTCTTGCTTTCTTGGATTTCACGACCCTAAAATCTGTGAGACTTCCCCAATATTTTTCTGTTAAATCCTCCAATTTCCATAGATCAAAAGCAGCCTGGTAGATTAAACCATGTGCCTACAAGTCTGATCCTGAACTGCAAATAAAAGGTACACAGAGCCAAACCTTGGTGGCTATGTCGTACTATGTTGCCACATGGGATTAGCTTATGTTTTCAATTAACGTTTCAAGTTTGGGAACCACTAATAAGATAAACAAGTAACCACACCACTGATTGTAACGTCGCATATTCGAGCATTTTCAAAATGGGCAGAATAACTCACGGGGGGTGGTGGTGGCAATACCATTTTAAGTACTTCTGTGGGTAGGATGTGGTTAAGAGACCTGTTTCTCCTTGCCTCTTGTTCGATTCAGTGCTCATCTGAGGCTTATGTAATGAAATATCACAGTGAACATAAGGTATAAGAAAGAAAACCAAATGGAGGACCTACTTATAGTAGGGTGATGTTTTAAATTTTCAATATTAGAACATAGAACATACAGTGCAGAAGGAGGCCATTCGGCCCATCGAGTATGCACCGACCCACTTAAGCCCTCACTTCCACCCTGTAACCCAATAACCCCATCTAACCTTTTTTGGTCACTAAGGGCAATTTATCATGGCCAATCCACCTAACCTGCACGTCTTTGGACTGTGGGAGGAAACTGGAGCACCCGGAGGAAACCCACACAGACACGGGGAGAACGTGCAGACTCCGCACAGACAGTGACCCAGCAGGGAATCGAACCTGGGACCTTGGCGCTGTGAAGCCACAGTGCGAATCACTTGTGCAGCCCATTATTGAGCCAAAATAGTGCTGCCACTTGATAACTTATTGGTGCTGTAGTTAGAATGTTGTGCCTATTTCTGGTCACTCCAGTACCAAAAGATACTGAAAGGATACAACCAGAATGAATGATGGGATGGAGGGTCTGGTTTGGATGGAGGTACGATTAGTTAAATTGGCCATATTCTCACTGTGAATGAGAAGGGTGAAAGGTGATGATTGCTATTTTAAAGGCTGTAAAGGGTCTAGACAATTACAAACTATTTCACCCTGTTTAGAACAGTAAAACCAAAGGTCACAGTCTGCTATCATTCTAGTATCATTTTTGCACCTTCTCCAGTGCTTGTTTCTCTTTTGATAATAAGACCTCCCACTGTTCACACTAGACCGAGTAGTGTCTACCAAGGTTCTATACAATTTAACATAATTTGTCAACTTTTCAATTCTATCTCTCCAGTAACTTTTGCTTTAATGGCCCAGTACTGAGTGCTGAGGTACTTTACTCAGTACTCCTCCCACAACTACTACTGTGAGACATTTCTTCTACCAATCCAATGCTCTGGAGAGAGTACAGAAAAGATTTACAAAAATGTTGCCATGGCTGGAAAGTTGCAGCTCTGAGGAAAGATTGGGTTTTGCCGGGGTTGAGGGGTGAGGAGATTGAGGGGTGACTTGATTGATGTGCATAAAATTATGAAGGGTCTGGATAGAGTGGACAAGGGAAATAGAGATAAGGGGCGGTATTCTCCCCTACCCGGCGGGGCGGGGGGTCCCGACGTACCGGAGTGGTGCCAATCGCCCCGCCAGCCGGCGCGAACGGCTGGCCGAAAGGCCTTCACCGGCCAGTGTGAGGCCACGCATGCGCCGGAGCGTCAGCGGCGGCTGACGTCATCCCGGTGGTGTGGGGGGGGGCTCTTCCACCTCGCCATGGTGGAGGCTGTGGTGGCGGCGGAAGAAAAAGAGTGCCCCCATGGCACAGGCCCGCCCGCCGATTGGTGGGCCCCGGTCGCGGGCCAGGCCATTGTGGGGGCACCCCCCGGGGTCTGATCGCCCCGCGCCCCCCCCCCCCAAGATCCTGGGGCCCGCTCGCGCTGCCTGCTCCTGCCGCCACCAGAGGTGGTTTAAACCACGTCGGCGGGAGAGGCCTGACAGCGGCGGGACTTCGGCCCATCGCGGGCCGGAGAATCGCCGCAGGGGGCCCGCCGACCGGCGCGGGGGGCCCGACGCAGTGTGATTCCCGCCCCCGCCGATTCCTGGGTGGCGGAGAATTCTGGCCACGGCGGGGGCGGGAATCACGAAGGCCCCGGGCGATTCCCCGACCCTGCAGGAGGTCGGAGAATTCCACCCAAGGTGATTGGAAGAAGGTGTAAAAATGATTTATTCGAATGATACCAGGACTGAGAGGTTATGGGTGGAATTCTCCCAAAAAATGACTAAGAGGAGGATTCACCGCCACCCGGCGTTGGTAAAGGGTTTCCCAATCCAGCAGAGAATTGAGCGATGGCCTAAAGTGCCAATCCATTCCAATGCTCTGGTTCCCCGCCAGCCGCACCAGCGAGCTACAAGCCCCACGTCGGCGGGGAGATGTAAATAAAACAGGCTGGAAACCCAATTCTCCATGACTCCGTGATGCTCCAGGCTGCTCAGCCGGGATTCAAGTGGTCGTGAATTGGTTCAGGTATTTTCAAGCATGGCCCTGACTTGGTGAACTCCGCGGTGAGTCAAGGGGATCGGTGCATAATGGAGGTGCCCTCCAAAGTCCATTGGAATGCCCCCTTCCCCTCCACAATGCAAATCCTGCCCCCCTCACCTGGCAGTCCCCCCCCAGATACCCCCCAGCACCCCCCCCCCATCAGATCCCCAATAGACGCCCCAATCAGACACAACCCTCTCTCCATCAGAGATCCCTGCCTGAAAGTTAAAGAACAGTCCCGGTATTAGGGTGAAAAATCACTTCATTTTCACTTTCCTGTTTGCAGCAGCTATAAGTGTCAGAAGCTTACTTTAAAGTCCAGTACACTTCAAAGGGCTTGAAATCCCTAGACATCTTTTGAAATGCAAATCTTCCACTCAATTTCACACAGCAAACATTGCATTAGCCAATGATTGACAGTTGTATTACTCCAGAGATGGCTGCTTGATGGGTTGTTTATTGATCTTTCCCTCCACGCTTGAATGCATCTCCGTTACCCTGCTTTGATGCTAACCACAATATTTATGAACACTCTTGCTATGATTGACAGGTCCTCACCAGATCAAAAGCAGCTAAGTGCTTCCTGCTGACAAAAAGAGGAAGTCAAAGCGGGATTCCAATAGAATCCTGCAAGCTCTCCTCCATGCATAAATGTGCATGGAAAAGGAGAGGGATCACTCCTGAGCATCGCTTCTGATGCCAAAAGAGACCAGGGGCGATTCCAGTCCTGCAACAGCACTTAAGTGGGATTATTGCTGTGAAAATCGGTGTGAAACGTGTGGGTAAGACCAGAGGTAAGGGCCATGAATATAAAATAGTCACAAATAAATCCCTTCGGGAATTTAGGAGAATCTTCTTTGCTCAGTGAGGTGTTAGAAATTCCGATAGGTCGGCCAGCCAGTCTGCAGCTTTGGGTGGTGCTGCTGACCGCCAGCTGATTAGGATTCTCCAGCAGGCAATTAGGGAGGCAAAGGCAAGGGCATCAGCCCTCAACTCGATGAATAGATCTGGCTGGTCTGATACCCCGAAGACTACCATTCTTGGGCAAGACTCCACCCTCATCCCCACCACTTTTGTCATTGCCTCAAAGAAGGATATACAAAACCCAGCAAGTCTGGGGCAAGACCAGAACATGTGGGCGTGGTTGGCCGGGATTCCTTGGCACCGTACGCATTTACCCTCCACCTCCGGGAAGAACATGCTCATTCGGGTTCTGGTTAAGTGGGCTCTGTGTGCCACATTTAGCTGCATTAGGCTTAGCCTTGCACATGTGGAGATGGAGTTGTCCCTGTGCAGTGCTTCACTCCAAAGTCCCCACCCTATTTCAAACCCCAGGTCCTCCGCCCACTTCTCCCTCGTCTCTTCCAGTTGGGTATTGGCCCCCCTTAACAGTTGCCCGTACACATCACCACAGTTCCCTTTCCTTAGGATGTCCGGATCCAACAGGTCCACGAGCAGTGGTGATCGTGGGTACGTCCTTTTTTCCTTTCGTAGGACATTTTTGATTTGTAGGGCACCTAAGTTTGCTTCCCCACCGTCAGCTGTAACTTTCTGTCAGACCTTCGAGCATCGTTACTCTGTTGTTGGTGTACAGGTCCTTAACTGTCAGCGTCCTCCCGTCCTATCTCCACCTTTTAAAGATGGCGTCAATAGCTGCCGGTGTGAACTTGTGGTTGTTGCAGATGGACATTTTGGTTAAACCAAAATGCTGTCGCAGTTGGTTCCACGACCAGAGTGTTGCTACCACCACTGGGCTCGTTAAATGTTTGTTAGGTAGGGATGGGAGTGCCGCCGTGGCCAGGGCCTGGATGGAGGTCCCCCTGCAGGAGCTCTCCTCCATAAGTACCCATTCAGCTTCTGGCTCCTTTATCCACCCGTTTACTCCCTCTGCAGTTGCTGCCCAGTATTGCAGGTTTGGGGGGTTAGACCACCCATGGATCACGTTCTCTGCAGTTCTCTCTTTGGGATCCTTGCGTTCTTCCTGCCCCACACAAACAGTTTGTCTAGTGAATTGATAAAAGGCCTTGGGGATGTAGATCGGGACAAATCTAAACAGGAAGTGGAACCTGGACATTTTGATTGTCTGCACCCTCCCCACCAGAGAGAGTGGGACTCTGCAAGTCCTTTTTAACTTCCTCCGTCAAGCTGGTCAGGTTCCATTTGTGGATCCCTGTCCAGTCATGAACGATTTGGATCCCAAGGTAGCGGAATTTGTGCCGGGTCTGTTTAAACGTCAACCCCTCCAGTTCTGCCCCTCCCCCTTGTGGGATAACCGGGAAGATCTCACTTTTGCTTTAAGTTTTTAGCCCGAGAAGGCTCCAAACACTTTCAAGAGCGCCATGATTCCTTCCATGCTGCTTTGCGGGTCCGATATGTAGAGGAGCAGGTCATCTGCATGGAGCGAGATTCTATTCTCTCTGTCTCCTCTCTGGATCCCTTTCCAATTCTTTGCCGCCCGAAGCGTGATTGCTAGTGGTTTGATCGCTGGGGCGAACAGCAACGGGGACAACGGGCATCCTTACTTTGTGCCTCTGTGCAGCTGAAAGTACTGAGAGCTGGTGGTGTTTGCCCGTGTGCTCGCCATGGGAGCGCTGTACTGGTGTTTCACCCAGACAGTAAACCCTGTTCCGAGCCCGAACCGCTTCAGTATCTCTAAGTGGTACTTCTATTTGACTCTGTCGAAGATCTTTTCTGCATCCATGGAGATATCACCTCAAGTGTTCTCTCCCAGATGGCGTCATGTTCAGCAGGTGCCTGATGTTTGATGTTAACTGTCTACCCTTGACAAAGCCGTCTGGTCTTCTGCTACCACCCCTGGTATGCAGTCCTCCAGCCATTTGGCTAGGATCTTGGGCAGTATTTCGCATTTACATTTAGCAGCGAAATGGGTGTGTAGGACCCGCATTCTGTTGGGTCTTTGTCCTTTTTGGGTATCCGCGAGATTGAGGCTTGTGCTAGCTTAGGTAGCAGGGTGCCCCTCGCCAGTGAGTCTGTGAACAGGTGCAGGGCCAGTGCTGTCGCAAATCTTTTGTAGAAATCCGCCGGGAAACCATCCGGTCCCTGGCGCCTTTTCCGCCTGCTTGGAGTTGATGCTCTCCATGACTTCTCCCAGTTCTAGTGTGTTTCCAGGCCCCGTCTCCTGTCCTCCCCTGCTGGAGACTCTGAGGTCTCAAATGCCTTGTTGACCTTTTCCAGCTCTGTTACCAATTTGCCTCTGTTGTCCCTAATCTGGGGTATTTCCCTCGTGATTGCCTGTTTGTGAGCTGGTGAGCCAGCAGGCAGCTGGCCTTGTCTCCGTGTTCGTACAAGGTCCCCCGTGCCTGGTGGAGCTGGTGTCCTGCTTTCCATTGGAGAGCAGATTAAAGTCCATTTGTAGCTTTTTCATCTCCGCCAGGAGCTCTACAATCGGGGCCTTGGAGTTTCGTCGGTCTACCTTCAGTATGGAGTTGACAAGTTATTGCCCATCCACTCTCTCTTCCCTATTTCTCCATGCCTTGTAGACTATAATTTCACCTTGATCACAGTCTTCAGCGCCTCCCAGAATGTGGAGGGTGAGACTTCCCCATTCTGGTTATTAGTAATATACTCGTCTATGGCCTGTGATAATTTCTCGCAGAAAGCCTTGTCAGCCTGGAGGGCCGTGTCCAACCTCCATGGTGGATGCTGGGTACGGCCTGTCTCCAACCTCATATCCATATAATGTGGAGTGTGGTCAGAGATTAAGATTGAGGAATATTCTGCTCTTACAAGCACCGATTTCCCCACTACAAAGAAGTCGATCTGTGAATCGACATTATGTACCTGGGAGAAGAAGGAGAACTCCTTCTTCCCTGGGTAGGTGAATCGCTATGGGTCCACCGTCCTCATCTGCTCCATGAATAGGTTGAGTTCTTTTGCCATATTGGAGGTCTTTCCCATTTTGGGGTTTGACCTGTCCGTCCGTGGGTCCGTACACATTTAAACCCCCCCCCCCCCAATGATCAGTAAGTGTGTGTCTATGTTGGGGATTTCCGTCATGGTCTTCTTTACAAACTCCGTGTCGTCCCAGTTGGGAGCGTACACATTCACCAGCACTACCGGTGCCCCATCAAGGATACGGCTGACCATGACATACCATCCCCCGGGTCCGTAACCGTCCTCGTCGCCGTGAACATCGTCCTCTTATTTAGCAAAATGGTTATCCCCTGGCCCTTGTCCCGTAGCAGGAATTTTTACTTTTTATTTTTATTTTTTTAATAAATTTAGAGTACCCAATTCATTTTTTTCCAATTAAGGGGCAGTTTAGCGTGGCCAATTCACCTAGCCTGCACATCTTTGGGTTGTGGGGGCGAAACCCATGCAAACACGAGGAGAATGTGCAAACTCCACACAGACAGTGAACCAGAGCCGGGATCGAACCTGGGACCTCGGCGCCGTGAGGCAGCAATGCTAACCATTGTGCCACCATGCTGTCTGTCCCATAACAGGAATGATAGGTCTGTCCCACCCAGCCCTTCCTTACCCACAGCCGGTCCTTCTCTCTCAGGTGCGTCTCTTGGAGGAAGACTGTGTCGGCTTTCATACTTTTCAAGTGGGCGAAGGATCTTTTTACTGGGCCGTTACGTCCCCTGACGTTCCAGCTGACTATCCTGAGGGTTTTTGTTTTGTCCCACTGCTCCTCTGGGATCAACCATGATTACCTGGTGGATGCGCCCCTGCACTCCGGGGTTTCCCTTTGTTAGGGAGCAGCCCAAGATGGCAACGGTCACTGTTCTCCCCATGAGGTCGGGCCCCATGTGCTCCGGGGTTTCCCTTAGTCCAGGGGTGCCCAACACCCAGAGCTAGTTTTACATCCTCCCGTCGCCTGACCTCTGGGATCCCTGTCCGCCATTCCTTCTCCTGCACTTTTCTGTGCTCGTTCACACCTCCCTCTCTTACCGCTCTCGTCCCCAGAACTCTCTGGCAGTACTCTCCCATGTGGTTGCTGTGGTGATGGTTCACAGTTGGCTGTACAGATGTAAAAGGAAAAAACTATAACACCAAACATTAAGAGTCTATTTCTGTGGGCTCTTCATCGCTGCCCCTATTGCTGCTTTTCCAGTCCGTTCTCCACAACAAACTTGTCAGTGTCCGCAGGGACTGTGAAAAAGTGTTCTCTGCCTTGGTATGTGTCCCAGATCTTGGCTGGGTAGAGCATCCCGAACCTTATATCGTTTCTGTACAGATTCGGCCCGCTGCTTGGCCAGGTCAGCCCCAATGTCCTGATAAATCCGGATCCAGTGGCCTTCCCAGTTGCAGGATTACCTGGCCCAGCACAGGATTCTTTCCCAGTCCTGGTACCGGTGCATCTTGCCAATTATTATCCTCGACTGTTCCCCAGTTTTGGGCTTTTGTCAGAAGCAACCAGTGCGCTCTGCCGATTTCTGGTTGGTTGGGGAAGGTTCACAGTTGGCTGCACAGATGTACAGATGTACAACCATCAGGTTGCCCAGCATTTGGGCCACATAGTCTGTGGGGCTCCTACCTTCAATCTCCTCTGGTAGGCCCACATTTCGCAGGTTTTACTACCTCGACTGTTTCTCCTGGTCCTTGATTTTTCCTTTCAGGTTCCTTGGACACGACCAGCCTTGCCACCTCCTTTTCCAGGGCGATGTTCGGTTGCCCTGGTCTGTTCAGTCCTTTCCAGCTTCTTGATTGTTTCTTCCTGGGCTCCCATTCGCCTTTCCGCCTTGTCCAGGGCCACCTGCATGGTACATTGCCTTAGTGTCAAACAAGTGGGCTCAGGTACAAACTCACAGAAGATAATTTAGGACTAGTATCAGGAAATCTTTCTTCACACCTAATAATAACAATAATCTTTATTTTAACAAGTAGGCTTACATTAACACTGCAATGAAGTTACTGTGAAAAGCCCCTAGTCGCCACGTTCCGGCGCCTGTTCGGGTACACTGAGGGAGAATTCAGAATGTCCAAATCACCCAAAAGACGTGCTGTTAGGTAATTTGGACATTCTGAATTCTCCTTCAGTGTACCCGAACAGGCGCCGGAACGTGGTGACTAGGGGCTTTTCACAGTATCTTCATTGCAGTGTTAATGTAAGCTTACTTCGGACAATAAAGATTATTATTATTAAAAGATGTGCAGGTTAGGTGGAATGGCCATGATTAATTGCCCCCTGGTGTCCAAAGGTTAGATAGGGCTACGGGGAAAGGCCGAGGGATTGGCCCTCGGTAGGGTGCTCTTTCAGAGGGTCGATGCAGACTCAGTTGTCCTAATGGCCTCCTTCTGCACTGTTGGGATTCTATGATTTTAGGGATCCTTTTCTCTCACCTCACAATTCCTCAATGTTAGTAGTGTGACTGACTGCATTATGAGTTAGCAGACAGTGCCACCTAGGGTATTAATCTGACCATCGGCACATTTCTCACTCGTGACTGTGTTGTTATCCAATTGAGACCATAGCTCAGGGGTGGGCAAACTTTTCCGTGCAAGGGCCGCATTCAGAAATTCACAATTCACAAAGGGCCGCATAGTATATTAAGTAAAATAATTACTTCACCCGGTTATGATTGTGGGCGCCTCATATAGAACATAGAACAGTACAGCACAGAACAGGCCCTTCGGCCCTCGACGTTGTGCCAAGCAATGATCACCCTACTCAAGTCAACGTATCCACCCTATACCAGTAAGTAACCCAACAGCCCCCCCCCCCACCCATTAACCTTTAAAAAAAAATTAAAAAAAAAAAAAAAAAAATTTTTAAAAAAAATTTTTTTTTTTTTTTTTTTTAATGACTTGGTGGGCCGCAGAAATACCTTTGGCGGGCCGCATGCGGCCCGCGGGCCGTAGTTTGCCCACCCCTGCCATAGCTGATCAGTATCTTTACTTCATTTACCTTTGCTCCATATCTCTTGATCTGCTCACCCAACAAATAAATCCATCAATCCTGTTCCTGAAAGCTACAATTATTCCAGCATCCAGAGCCATTTAGGTGAGACAGTTCCAAATTTCTATTATTCTTTGCGTGAAAAAGTACTTCTTGATTTCACTCCAGTCCTACCTGCCACCCCCCCACACGGGACTCTGCACCTAGCACCACACCCACCAACGCAACACCTCGCCCATGCGTTCCCCCCCCCCTAACCAGCCAAGAAACATGCAGCGTCCCCGCAGGAGAAGTTGGCGCACAATCAGCGAGAAAGGGCTCAGATGGACAGCGGATTGCCGGACCTCAGGGTCTTCACTCCCCACAAGGAAAGAGCCCTAGAGATTGTGGGGATGGCCGAGGACGGATCGGTCACTGACGCCAAGATCAGCCTGCGTCGCAGAGGTGAGGATCCATCGGTCCCACCCGGGTGACCTGCCACATGTGAGTTGTTCATGCCAACATGATGACCCTTCCCTCTGACCACATGCTATTTCTCCCAAAGGATCTCCATCGGATGGTGCTGCCACCGCCCCCAGCGTCCAAGCGAACACCTCGGAGGAGAGCTTCGAGGATGCCACCGTCGGAGCATCACAGCTGTCATCCCCACCCTCCACCAGCACAGAGACACACAAATTGGTGGGTGGAAGTAGCGACTGGGTTCTGGCGCACAATCTAATGAGCACCTCACAGTTGCTGATGCACATCAGGTGGAGGCAGCAACATCCAGGGGAGGCAGCAACATCCAGTGGAGGCAGCAACAGCCAGGGGAGGCAGCAACATCCAGGGGAGGCAGCAACATCCAGGGGAGGCAGCAACATCCAGGGGAGGCAGCAACATCCAGGGGAGGCAGCAACATCCAGGGGAGGCAGCAACATCCAGGGGAGGCAGCAACATCCAGGGGAGGCAGCAATCGGAGACGTGGAATCGTAACCCAGCTCAGTCCCCTGTCAGATGCTGAGCCTCTGGACTAGGTCTACCCGGACGTGATGCACTCGATAGGGTGCGGCCGTGAGATTCAGAATGGGGGATGTCAGCAACACTCCAGCAGGTTAATAGCCGATTGGAGGGTTCCCAAAACCTAAGGCGCAGGAGGTGGCGACGGCAATGCGTGGCACCAAGACCACAGTGGAGTGTGGCGACCACAGTGGAGAGCCTGGTGCACGACGTCCATGACGTTGCTCAGTCAGTGACAGTCATGGCTGAGCACCTCAGCAGCATTTCCCAGATGCTGGGGTACATGTCCTTGATGCAGGTGGACCTGTCTGAGGCGCTGTAGAGCATGTCCTGGTCTCAGGTGGGTATGGGGAAACTGGGGAGTAGGGAGGGGTGTTGACAGGCCCCCAGTGCTGAGGCACTGTGGAACATGTCCCAGGCGCTGGGGAAATGTCCCACTCTCAGGTGGACCTTGCTGGGGGCTGCAGAATATGTCCCAGTCTCAGGCGGGCATTGCTGAGGCACTCCAGAGTATATCTCGGTTGCTCAGTCACTGAGAACTGTGTCCCAGGTGCAGGTGGACATCCGGAGCTCGATCCAGCTGCCCCTTTGTCCCAAGGTGACCCCAGGGTCCTGAGGGCTCCGACCGGGAGCAGGGAGCGCTGAAGGCCAACCCTGAGCATCCCTACAGGGCTCTCCCAAGTCCCCCTCCCCCCGCCCGCCCCCCCCCCCCCCCCCCCATCCAAGGCGTGTGCAGGTGATAGGAGCGAGCACACACTCAACAGACAGACAGGAGTCAGACTATAGCATAGATTGAGGAGCAACAGAGCTCAGCTCACAGTAGGTTATCATCACCCTCCTGTTTTGTACATTGACTTACTGACAGTGCTGATATAGGCCCTGGAGTGATGTAACACAGACCCTGGGGGGGGGGGGGGGGGGGGTGCATCATGGCAATTGGAGAGTGGGGGGAGTTGGGGCCGGGAGGACACACGGTTGTGGGGGGATGGTGGAAAGGATGGGGAGAGGGGATGCAATGAAGAATGAAGCCACATCCTTTGAGAAGCGGGCGAGGATGAGGGCCTCCCTGATCTTCCAACATGCCGGACCCTCAATGCTGCCGCCTGTCGTCTATCCTCTGGCTGGTCCCGTTGGTCCTTCCAGGGCTTGTCCTCCACCCCTTCCTGGTCAGCTCCTCCTCGGAGGTGGTCGTCGCATGTTCCTCCTCCTCCAGCATATTGCCCCACTGCTGTGCCAGGTTGTGGAGGGAACAGCAGACCACCACAATGTGGGCAACCCTCTGGGGGGTGTACTGCAGGGCACCACCAGAGCGGTCAAGGCGTGGGAGCTGCATTTTCCAGCAGTCCGATGCACCGCGTGCCCGGGTGGCCACATGGGCCTCGTCATATTGAGTCTCCACATCGGTCACCAACCTCCATTTTGGTGTCAATAGCCAGGACCCAGGCTGGTACCGCTTAAAGCTCAAGAGCCACCAGTCATCCTGGGGTGTCCATCGAAGAAGCCGGGGATCGGACGCGGAGAAGGCATTCGATAGGGTGGAGTGGGAGTACCTGTGGGAGACGTTGGAACGGTTTGGGTTTGGGGAAGGGTTTATTAAGTGGGTGAAGTTGCTCTACTCGGCCCCGACGGCGAGTGTAGTGACAAACGGGAGGAGGTCGGAGTATTTCGGGCTCCACCGAGGGACCAGGCAGGGATGTCCCCTATCCCCCCTACTTTTCGCACTGGCGATTGAACCGTTGGCGATGGCACTGAGGGGTTCAGGGGGGTGGAGAGGACTGACTAGGGGAGGGGAGGAACATCGAGTATCGCTGTATGCGGATGATCTACTGCTGTACGTGGCAGACCCAGAAGGGGGAATGCCGGAGATAATGGAACTATTAGCAGAGTTTGGGGACTTCTCGGGGTACAAACTAAATTTGGGCAAAAGCGAGGTTTTTGTGATACACCCGGGGGACCAGGGAGAGGGTATTGGGAGACTCCCCTTCAAGCGAGCAGGAAAGAGCTTTAGGTACTTAGGGGTGCAGGTGGCAAGGAACTGGGGGACCCTCCACAAGTTGAACTTTTCCAGGCTGGTGGAACAGATGGAGGAGGAATTTAAGAGGTGGGACATGGTACCGTTGTCGCTGGCGGGGAGGGTGCAGTCAATCAAAATGACGGTCCTCCCAAGGTTCTTGTTTTTATTTCAGTGCTTGCCCATCTTCCTCCCTAGGGCCTTCTTCAAAAAGGTGACGAGTAGCATCATGAGCTACGTGTGGGCGCATGGCACCCCAAGGGTGAGGAGGGTCTTTTTGGAGCGGAGTAGGGACAGTGGAGGGCTGGCACTGCCCAATCTCTCGGGGTACTACTGGGCGGCAAATGTGTCAATGGTGCGCAAGTGGATGATGGAAGGGGAGGGGGCAGCTTGGAAACGAATGGAGAGGGCGTCCTGTGGCAACACAAGCCTGGGGGCCCTAGTAACGGCACCATGGCCGCTCCCCCCCACGAGGTACACCACGAGCCCGGTGGTGGCGGCCACCCTCAAGATATGGGGGCAGTGGAGGCGACATAGGGGGGAAATGGGAGGTCTGTTGGCGGCGCCAATAAGAGGGAACCATAGATTCATCCCGGGGAACATCGACGGGGGATTTCAGAGCTGGTACAGGGTGGGCATACGGCAGCTGAAGGACCTGTTTATAGAGGGGAGGTTTGCGAGCCTGGGAGGGCTGGAGGAGAAGTTTGAGCTCCCCCCGGGAAACATGTTCAGATATCTACAAGTGAAGGCATTTGCTAGGCGGCAGGTGGAGGGGTTTCCCCTGCTCCCCAGTAAGGGGGCGAGTGATAGGGTGCTCTCGGGGGTCTGGGTCGGAGGGGGGAAGATATCAGACATCTACAAGATAATGCAGGAGGCGGAAGCAGCATCAGGGGAGGAACTGAAAGCCAAGTGGGAAGGGGAGCTGGGAGAGCAGATAGAAGACGGGACGTGGGCGGATGCACTGGAGAAGGTCAACTCTTCCTCCTCGTGTGCGAGACTGAGCCTCATTCAATTTAAGGTGCTGCATAGAGCTCACATGACGGGGACAAGGATGAGCCGGTTCTTTGGGGGTGAGGACAGGTGTGTCAGATGTCTGGGAAGCCCAGCGAACCATGTGCATATGTTCTGGGCATGTCCGGTGCTGGAAGGGTTCTGGAAGGGGGTGGCAAGGACGGTGTCGAAGGTGGTGGGGTCCAGGGTCAAACCAGGATGGGGGCTTGCGATCTTTGGGGTCGGGGTAGAACCGGGGGTACAGGAGGCTAGGGAGGCCGGAATACTGGCCTTTGCGTCCCTAGTGGCTCGACGAAGGATATTAATTCAATGGAAGGACGCGAGGCCTCCAAGCGTTGAAACTTGGATTAATGATATGGCTAGCTATATTCAGCTAGAAAGGATCAAATTTGCCCTGAGAGGGTCGGTACAGGGATTCGCCAGGCGGTGGCAACCTTTCCTTGACTTTTTAGATCAGAGATAGATGTTCGGGGTCGTGGCAGCAGCAACCCGGGGGGGGGGGGGGGGGGGGGAGGGAGGGGGGGGAGGGGAGGGGGGGGAGGGGAGGGGGGGCAGCAAGGGCCGTGGGGGGACATGCACGACTGTAACGCGGGCAAGTCTGCTCGCTGCTCATGTCTGAAACTGTAGGCTGCCTTGTTTGTTAAGGTTGCCTGGGGGGGGGGGGGGGAGGACTGGTGCGCGCGAGAGGGCGGGCGAGGGAGGGACATTTGCCTAGAGGGATTGTGTTGTAAATAATTTAAAAATTAGTAGGGGTAAATGTTTGTATGGAAAAACTCTTTCAATAAAAATTATTTAAAAAAAAAAAAAGAAGAAGCCGGGGATCTCCCAGGATATAGCTGACGTGCACACTCCCTGGGAAGAGTGCAAGCATGTGCATGATCTTCAGGTGATGGTCACACACAAGATGAACGTTTAGGGATGGAACTCCTCCTGTTAATGAAGGCGCTCCCGGACCACTAGGTGTATAGAGGGCGACATGCGTGGCACTTATTACTCCCTGGACCCGGGGCATCCCGGCGATGGTGGAGAATCCTACTGCCCAGGTATCTTGATGGGCCTGGTCCAGATCAAATTTATATAGTCAGCTGCCTGGGCAAACAGGGCATCCGTGACTTCACAGGTACACGTGTGGGCTGTGGTTTGGGATATGCCACACACGTCTCCACTCGAGCCCTGGAATGAACCCGAAATGTAAAAGTTCAGGGCTGCAGTGACCTTGATGGCCACGGGAGCGGATATCCTCCTCCACGTGCTGCCAAGTCCGCAAGGATATGGCACAGGTCCTGTGGTGATATACATCACTGTAGATACACAAGGGGTTAATGTAAATACACGTAGACTAGCTAGACACTAGAGGGAGCACCAGAGACATGACACACAGACACTCAACCAATAGGTCAGTAAGATAGGACACGTCCAATGGGCATTCACGATACACACAGAGGTGACACTACCACAAGGGGGCATTACACCAACCCATATATAAAGGACACAGCACACATGATCTTCCTCTTTCCAGTGGAGACACTCAGTGAGTACAGACACAGGATTGATTCAACATCACACCCACCACGTGGATTATAGCAGACTGGTATATCAGTCTGAGTAGCTATAGAAGGATTAACAGTAGAGGCGAATCCGAGTCGGAGAATTGTAAATAGTTTAATAAACGTGTTGAAGTTATCTCCACGTCTGAATCCCCCTTTGTCAGAGTGAACATCAAGAAAGCAGCTTATGCTAAGCCAAGAGCATAACAAGACAGGTCCCTCACCGTCCCCTTGTTTAGGTGAATCCTCCTGCGGCACATTCTGTCCAACATCAGTTCGAAAGACCAGCGACACCGTACAGTTTGGGCCATTGAAGGCCTCCTACTCTGGGTCCTTCTCTGGCCTGATGGGCGGCCGGGTCCTCAAAGCGTGAGGCGAGGCCCTGCGCATGGGCTACCACCTCGAGTCTCTGTCGATGCTGCTGCCGCGGCCTTCTCCGGCATCTGGCCGCCTGGCCTGCCAACCACACCACGAGGGCCGCTTCCGCGTGGTCCACAATATCAGCCATCATGTGATATCTGTAAAGAATCGAAGAGGGTGAAGGACAGATAATCAGCTTTGGCTTCCATCCCAGGCCCATCTGTTCCCCAGGCCTACCCCACCCTCACATCCCCTGCCATCCCTCATGGTTCCATCCAATACATCCTTAACACACAGCTCCAGCCGCAGCAGTGCCCCTTGGCATGGACTCCAGATCCTGTACCCCAGACACCCTATGGTAACATTACCTGGACCGGGCGCTGGTTCCCTCCCCAGTCCACAAATACACCCTCTGGTCACGGGGATGTACCCATTGCTGTGGCCCAGCTCTTGAGCGTTGGAATGTTGGCTGCTGCCTCTGTGGTGTTGATGCCTTTGGGACATATGTCCGGTCTCATTGGGATGCTGGGCAGTAACAACACCCTGCTTCATGCACTTTGGTCTATTTGATTTTAATAACAGTTCCATAATACAACAAAACAATACAAATTACAGAGCAAACAGCAATACACTGAAATTATCATGTATACATCAGAGACAAAAAAAACCTATCTGCAGGAAACAAAATCATCAGCATCCAAGCCAGCGTAGGCCCACCCCCCTCCCCCACCCAGCAGCAGCCCCATATCAGTGGAAACGCGCTCAACACGTATATAGGAAAGCATGTGTGCAGAAAGCAGTGCGTGCACATCGGCAAGAGTGTGCTTGTGTGAAAGAATATATGAGCGAATGTCTGAATTTGCATGCTTGCAGGAGTGGGCGCTGTCGTGTTAGGTACACTGGTATAACACTGGCTGCAACTGGATGCAGCTTATATCAAAAAGATACTCCAGACCTTGAAGTTAGTTCAATCAGGTTTATTAAACTAATGGCACAGTTAGCACAGTTTTCTCTTGACTTTGACTGTCTGCTAATTTAAGTGTGGTTACACTGTCTGACTGAACCAGACTAGCTCTTAACCACGTGGTGGAGGTGTGAGATTGTAACAACACCCTTGGCTGAGTCTCTAGATGTTCATCAGTGGAAAGAGGCGGAGTGTGAGTGCCTTGTGTCTTTTATCGTCAGATCCCACCCCTGAGTGTCCTGCCTGCTTATTGGTCATGTCCTGTTCTCTGTGTCCATTAGCTGCTTGTCTGTGTCTGCCTGTATATCATTATGTGTCTGTCTGCATATCATGACATGCGCGTGTGAGAATGAGCACAGTCCATCAGAAAGTGACACACCGACACGGGGCACAGCGGAAGGGAGAGAGGAAACATCCCATCCCTCCCAAGAGCAGGTTCATCGTACAAAAGTCAAGGCACTAACATAAAAAGTCACCAGTAGTCCATAAAGGCATCCCAACATAACCTCCGAGTCGCACAGTCGGACATGGCCACCACCCCTCCACTCCTGTAGTACCAGCATCTGGTCTCATTAACAAGTAACACACAGTCCCAGACATAAGTCAATAAACAGTCAAAAGTCGATAAACAAAATATTCCAGCGAAGATAGCAACAAACTGCAAAAGCAAACCCTCCTCCATCTTCAGCCTGGTAGTAGGCCATCCAAAATCCTTCTCTGGCCTCACTCCAGGGCAAAGAAAAGTAGAAGGGCAGCTGGAAACAGAAACACTGTCCCAGGCATTGCCATAACAGGCCTCCTCTCTCCCCTCTCTGGCAGCTTCCAGTAGCAGAATCTCAGAAACAGCCAGTACCTAAGACACAGTAACTCAAAACATAGCAGAGGAGTGAGAAATCACCTCTTCCCCTTCATCAGACTGGCAGTAGGCTTGTTCATAGCCTTCCTTTGCCTCAGTCCAGGCTTCTGAAACAGAAAAGGTAGCCAGCAAACAACGCACTAGACCTTCATGCAGTTCTGCATCCAAATAGCAGCAGCACAGAACACACACAACCTGCAGCCATTTGGGATTATTTTGTTTATTAAGCGGTAAACTTGACAATTGGACAAAAGGGTAGCACTGTTGCTTCACAGCGCCAGGTTCCCAGGTTTGATTCCCGGCTTTGGTCACTATCTGTGCGGAGTCTGCACGTTCTCCCTGTGTCTGCGTGGGTTTCCTCCCACAAGTCCTGAAAGACGTGCTCGTTAGGTGATTTGGACATTCTGAATTCTCCCTCTGTGCACCCGAACAGGCGCAGGAGTGTGAAGAATAGGGGCTTTTCACAGTAACTTCACTGTAGTGTTAATGTAAGCCTACTTCTGACAATAAAGATTACTATTATTATAAAACCAAACAGTGCAGCATAAAACCACAACAGTGCAGTTGCACAAAGAAAACCAAACAACCTTGGGCCTGTCTCGATCTCACCACTAGGATCGTCAATAGGCGCGTCCCTCCCGGGCTCCTCCCGGAGTCCCGGGGCAGAGGGAGACGGTGCCACAGGCCCTTGTTCTGCCCCTGACGGCGGGTCACAGGAAGGTCTGGAACCAATTCTGGAAACAGCTCTGGGATAGTGGTTGAGGTGCCTGACATCGGCGGTGGGGGACTAAGGGGCCTTCCATGCCACTACCTCTCCAGAACCCCTGAAACAGGGAGTCACCACTGCAAAAAGTGACCGGGTCCAGGCGCAAAATTGCACCTGGCAGAATGAGCACTCGGGGGTCCCGTCTGTATCCGGCCGCACTGAGTCCTTCAGGTTGACGAGGTCAGGAGAATCTGGAGCTGACCACTATCTAACTGCCCTATATGTCTTCGTCCGCGCATTCCAGCCTTGCGTGTGCTCTCTCACCTCTACGCCAGCAGCGTAGATGTCGGTAGGCTCCACCATGCCCCCCCCACCCCCCGAACAGCGGGGCAGTTGCAGGGTCAATGGAGGGAGAGGAGGTGGCGGCACAAGCTATGGCCGCCTTGGTAGTTATGGCGGCTGTGGAGGTGGGGCAATTTCTACCAATGTGCCCCACCCACTTGCAAGAGTGGCACCGCACACCGTCCGCGGCCCAGAGACAGGAAAGGTTTCTCCTTGGTAGGAGGCCACAAAGCCCCCCTCTAAAGCCTCCTCCCGGGCCAAGCGAATAAGGATTTGTCACGGGGGGGGACGTCCTTGAAGCCGAGCAGGAGTGGGACCATCCCAGACTTAGCTTCCCCCAACAGGTGGAGGAGGAGGAGCTGCGTGGGAAGGTAGGGCAGAACATTCAAGAGGATCACCTTCTTGGCAGTGGCCCCCAGAGGGGAGGTAAATCCAGGAAGCAGTCACAATGGCCGAGAGGCCAACAACCCTGGCCATTGCGAGGATGCACGCCTTCATGGACATTGTGGGGTAAGCTTAGCACTTGACCCCAAGCCACCAGCGAACAGGTGGTGTGTAGCCATCTTTGGAATCGGGCAGTCAGCCCGGCGGCACTGGGGCCACTGTCCTGATACGTGTGAGGGTGGGGGAGCCTCAGGGTGGAGGAGAGGTTTGGTCAGGGGGGGCCATCGGTGGGGGATTGCCCCTGGGCTGGAGGGGACAGATTATCCAGCACCCGCGGGCCCGGCATGCCACCCCCTCAGGTTGTTTATACCCACAATAGGGGCACCTCCAGCTGCTGCCTGTCCGTCCCACCGAACACTCCTGTGACAGAGCCCCGTCCATGGCAATATAGCGAAGGGCACTTTAACTCCTACTGACCGTGGCAGCCACTGGCCACACAGCTGAAAGCCATTACTAATTGGGAATTGAGCACTTTACAGCTCCCAAGAGGCTGTATCTGGTGTGTGTGTGTGTGTTCTGCCAGCTCCTGCTGTAACTGGTGAGTGGGAGGCCAGTGGCAAGAGGAAAAGTCTTCAGCCCGGGGAGTGCCCAGCAGAACCACAATTCTGAAAATGGCTACTCACCTCCTCCGTTCGATAGGGAGCCTTTCCCATTAACAGTATGGAAATTGGACTTCATTGGTGATTATTGATTTCTCGCCACATCGCGGCGGAATCCGGATCTTGCCAACGGGAGCTGGCCGATTAGATTGGAAACCAAACTGTGCTCGGTGTAGTTCCCGATTTTGGCCTCTCCCGCTATCTAACTGCCCCTCTTATTTTGGCACCCAGCGCGACAAGGCTGGTAGATCTCACCCACAGAGTTTGACAGCATAAAAATTGAGATTGTATCTCTCATTTTTCACTCCCCCACCAGAGGAAGTAGCTTCTCTTCATCTACCTTAAACATCTCGCTCAGATCAAAGCTCAATCTTCTACACTCAAGGGATGACGAGTGAATTTTATGTAACTTGTCCTCATAATTTAATTCTCCAAGTCCCAGTATCATCATGAAATGCAGAATGAAGTTCCCTTTAAACACTGTGCCATTTCCTCAACCTCAACCTGCTGCATCAATTTGAGATTAGTAACTGGATTGAGATTGGTCAAAGACACTTCATTCAAAGACCATACAACCAGGAGACAAGAGAATGAACTCTTCTCATTGGTCTGAGCTCAGGCCCCAGAAGGTCATTCAAACTCACTGCATATCCACTGCCCCTTGTCTGATTATTCTTCAAATGATTCTCCAGGGTTTATTCCTAAGATTTGTCTTGGCACTTTCATGAAAGCCTCAAACATCCAGCTCAAGGGTTTTGACTGAAATTCACTTTATATAACAGCATCCTAGCTCAGCCGCATCCTGATCTGTCAAATGTTAAAATCAACCGGTTAGAAATGAAAGTGTCATAAGATGCAGCTGAGGGATGATGAACTTTCTGACTGGCTTTTGAGTGAATGTAGCTGTGCCCTGAAAACATGGCTGATTCCTGCCTATTGCATTGTGAACATACAACAAATGAGCAACAGCAAAAGGCCCACTGGTCCATTCAGCTTGTCCACACAGCTGTGATGTCTTCTGAACTATAATGCACCTTCACAGCAGTGATATCATGGTTGTGTTGTAATGTGAGGTGACGTGTGGCGCAGTGGTTAACACTGGAACTACAGTGCTGAGGACCCGGGTTCAAATCCCGGCACTGGGTCACTGTCTGTGTGCAGTTTGCACATTCTCCCCGTGTCTGCGTGGGTTTCAGCTCAGTAACCCAAAGATGTGCTGGTTAGATGGATTGGCCATGCTAAATTGTTTTTTAATTGGGAAAAAAAAATAATTGGGTACTCTAAATTTATTTTAAAAAATGGTTGTGTTGTAATTTGCCAACTGACCACTAGGAGTCTCATTAGTATATAAGTGAACGATAGAGACGGCTGACCTCTCAGAGTGCCTGGAGAAAGCTGGAGAGAAGTTGATTGTGTTTGATCTTACTGTTATTCATCTGTTGCTTTGTATATAGTTTACCCACAATTAATGTTAATAAATCATTTACAGCTTTAGCTACAAATATTCTTATGATATAAATCAGGCCATCCCACAAGAACATTACATGGTGCCAGGGCTGGATGGTATTAAACACTGAGAAAAAAACAAGCCTGCCACGAGGTCCACAGTGTCAACAGACATGTCGATAGATGGTCTGGGAACAGTTCTTCTGCAACTTGAGCGTGACGATTGGAAACCAGTCGCATATGCATCACGATCCATGGTGACAACAGAGCAGAGGTACGCTCAAATCGAAAAAGAATGCCTGGCTTTAGTTGCGGCTCGGAGAAATTCCACGACTACGTCTATGGGCTTCCAACTTTCACAGTTGAGACAGATCACCATCCTTTGGTTAACATCATCAAAACAAATCTCTCAATCAGGTGCCTCTGCACATTCAGAGATTGATAATGAAGTTACAATGCTATGACTTCAGTCTCATCTACATGGCAGGCAAATATTTGTTCTTAGCAGATGCATTATCTGAGATCCAAGAAGAGACCAGGAAGGATCAAACTCTTCAAGAAGTGATGGAGACCATCAACTCACACTGGCCCAGAGGTCAATGTATGGTGTTCTACATTATAAGATCTGATCTCAGTTTCATTAATGAAGTGGTACTTTGTTTGAACACTATGGTCATAACTCGATCTCTTTGAAAGGATGTACTAAAGAGGATACAGGAAGGACATCTAGGGATTGAAAAATGTAAACGGAGAGGTCGTGACTCTGTTTACTGGCCAGGTATAAACCAGGATATCGACAGGATGGTCAGTTGTAACACGTGCCAGACAGATCGATGCAAGAAAACAAGAGAACCAATGCAAATATCTGCTTAATCTACGGCACCATGACAGAAATTAGTTCTTGATCTCCTTGACCTACGAGGGAAAGATAATTTAATGATCATAGACTATTTTTCAAACTATCCCAAAATGACTCTACTGTCAAACATAATGGCAGGCAGTGTAATACTACATACCAAGTCAATTTTTGCGAGACATGGAATTCCTCAAGTCGTTGTGAGTGACAACGGTCCTTGTTTTAGCTGTAAAGTGTGGCAACACTTTGCAGTTATGTATGATTTGAATCATGTCATGTTGAGTCCGTTGTACCCTCAAGCCAATGGCAAAGCCGAGAAAGGTGTACATATTGTTAAGCAATAGTTGAAGAAAGCAATGGACAGCCAATCTGATCCGTATCTTGCACTATGGAGTTACAGAGGTCACCATTGTCACATGGTAGACCGCCAGCAGAGTTACTCATGAATAGAAGGCTGTGAACCACACTTCCATACTTGGCAAAGGTGGAGGAGAATGCAATGGTACTGCAGGAAATGCAAAACATTATAGCAAAAGCAGTTATATGACAGAGTGCCTCAAACTTTTTCACCTCTGATGAGTGGTGGCATTTTAAGAGTAGACGATTGAGGCAAAGCCATAATACTTGAAGAAGTAACACCTCGTTCCTACAATGTACAGACAGAGGATGGGTTGGTTTTAAGAAGAAAGCATTGTGCAGTCTTGAAAACCAGAGACGACTTTGACAACAACGTGATGGATGACGAATTTACATCAGAATCAACACAAGCTGCAGTGTCAGATAGTTCAACAGTTCCTGAACATGAGAATGTCATAGGGTGAACATTGAATCTACAGGTTCTGAGCAGCAAGGTCAAACTTTGAGATCACCCAGAATCAGAAGAAAACCTCATTGACTCAATTTGTAGATTTGGACTATTTGTACATACTATGCTTGCTGGTTCTTGTGTATAATATATAATATATATATATTTGTTAAACCAGTTTTAAAATTTAAAAAAAATACTGTTAGACTCATAGGCTCATGATGTCACATGTAAATATACTGATGATAATGCATTGATTTATACTTTCAAAGGAAAGGGGATGTAGTAATATCGTGGTTGTGTTGTAATTCACCGACTGACCACTAGGAATCTCACCAGTATATAAGTAAAAGTTAGAGTCAGGTGACTCCTCAGACTGGCTGGAAGAAGCCGGAGAGGTTGCTTGTGCTTGATCATATTGTTATTCATCTGTTGTTTTGTGTATAGTTTACCCATAATTAATGTTAGTAAATCATTTATACCTTTAGCTATAAGTGTTCTTGTCATATAAATCAGGCCATCCGACAAGAACATTACAGGAATTATGCCAAATGGAATTCTCCGAAAGCAATACCGTCCAAATGGCATATTAAAAGTGCAGTACTTTGTACTTTATTCCTCTAGCTTTAGCTGCCAGAAACCTTGAGATGCGTCAACTTTCATAAAGAATTGTGTGCCAACCATCTCAGATGTGATTTTCTTGCACTTTGGTATTTGGTAGTGTTCTGTTTTGATATTCTTGTTACGATCCTTGGGATCCACACATATACGAATATCGCCATTCTTTTTCTTTACACATACCATTTACTCAATTGGGAACTTCTTCCCGTGTGTGCGTGCGTTTACTCCAGGTGCTCCGGGTTCCTCCCAGTCCAAAGACGTGTAGGTTAGGTGGATTGGCCATGATGAATTGCCCTTAGTGACCAATAAAAAAAGTTAGGAGGGGTTATTGGGTTATGGGGATAGAGTGGAAGTGAGGGTTTAAGTGGGTCGGTGCAGACTCAATGGGCTGAATGGCCTCCTTCTGCACTGTATGTTCTATGTTCTATCTTTCTGATTACTTTTAGTTTTGTCATTCTGTCTAGCTCCTTTTGAGGCAATCATGAAGAGGTGCAGGTACTCTTCTTGGTGCATGTATCACAGGTTTTGCATCCTCTTTGAGTTAAACCTTGTAGGTGAATGGTAGAGCACCAAAACCTGTGAACTCATCACTGAATTTGCTGATAATGTTGTCAGAATCATTGGGAGTGTTGATCCAATCCTTTGTGGATGCTATACACCAACTGCACTAGACCCAGTTCTTCACAGGACTGATCATCTAATAATGAAATCAAGCCCTCGGATACAATACAGAATGGGATGGAATAAAATGTATTCCTCACCACCATGCTCAGGTCACAAGCACCATAACATTCAATCCTTGAACCATTATAATCTCTCAGGAAATATTTGGCGATTTTGTATAATCAGCTAAATGTTTAGATTCTTTAAATCAGTCGTGCTGATTAAATTGGCTTTGGCACCAGTGTCTAACTTCAATTGGACCACTGTATCTTTGACTTCAAGTGGTAGCAGCCACTTGTCCTCATCAACTGTATTTATTTTAAATGAATCATCAGTTTCCATTTCTTAAGGGCTGGAGAATTTTTTTATGTCTCCAAAAAAGTCTTCTGTGTTATTACTCCAACAAACATTGATGTTTCATCACTGGAGACTGTGTCTTCCACTGTGCTGACTAATCTGGGGTTGACCTTAGAGTAGCAATTCTGAGGAAAGTGATTTTTTCCTTTGCATCTGGAACAAAATGTGCCAAACGCTGAACACTGCCTTCATTTGTGCCTTTGACCATATATTTTACACAGAAATTCTCTGTCCTGATCTTTAACCTGTTCGTTGGTGTGCGAGGTGCTGCAGCAACTTTCCTGCCTTTTTTTGGACGTTTCCTGCCTTTTTTGAAAAGGGCGGTAACCGGAGTGTTTTCCTCCAAGAGGACGGCGCAATTACTGAGACACATTTTAGAATGCTGTGCTGCTAGCTTGTGAGCCTGACAAATCTTAACTGTTTGTTCCAAAGACAGTTTTATTTCCCTCAGCAACCGTTTCCTCAGCTTAGTTTCATTCGCACCAACAATCTGGTCGCGAATCATGGACGATTCCACCACAGAAAAACGACAGGTTTTAGCTTTTAATTTGAAATCAGTGATGAACTGATCAATGGACTCTCCTGTCTTCTGTAAACGTGATCTAAACACAGCATTCTTAAATTTCACTCTTTCTGGGGGTGCAATGTTCATCAAATCTTTGAATTACTTGGGTAAAATTTTTACTATCTTCATTTGGGGCAGCAGGGTAGCATGGTGGTTAGCATAAATGCTTCACAGCACCAGGGTCCCAGGTTCGATTCCTGGCTGGGTCACTGTCTGTGTGGAGTCTGCACGTCCTCCCCCTGTGTGCATGGGTTTCCTCCGGGTGCTCCGATTTCCTCCCACAGTCCAAAGATGTGTGGGTTAGGTGGATTGGCCATGCTAAATTGCCCGTAGTGTCCTAAGGTTAAGGGGGGGGTTGTTGGGTTACGGGTATAGGGTGGATACGTGGGTTTGAGTAGGGTGATCATGGCTCGGCACAACATTGAGGGCCGAAGGGCCTGTTCTGTGCTGTACTGTTCTATGTTCTATCATTTGTAAATTTAAACGTATTAAACACAATTGCTTCTGGTCCTGCCTCTGTTGGGAGCATCACAACCTTACATGAATCTGATTGATCTCCTAAATTTACTGCAGTAAGAAACAGATGAAATTGTAGTTTAAACACACGGCAGTTGCTATCCACATTACCATGAAATCTGACTCATTGATGGCTTCAACGACTCCATGTAGTTCCTGCAGTCTGCAAAATCTTCAAATCTCTGTGGACCTCTTCACAGGTGTGATGTTCCTTGTATAGTTCTCCAAGAGAGCTAAAAGTCATCGTGTTTACAAAGAACATCAAGCTATGTATTTAAAACAAAGCTAGCTTATTTTACACTACTTTAAATGGTTTGCACACTCTACTAAGTAATAGCTAACAAAATAAGATTATTGAATATATGTTACAGTAATCTATTATGTCTCTCTAAGTCAGCCAACACTCTATCTCAACCTTGCACTATCCTTCTCCATAAGCTTCTCCCAGAATGCTTTGAGACGCAGCCTTTTATAAGACTACTCAATGATGCAATCTATTATTGAGATACATGAATATCATCTTGTTAACCCTTTACTCTCCTTAGATTATACATATCATTACAGCAGGCCTCATCGATGATGTGATAGTTTTTTCTCTGTGTTCAATACCATGCTATCCTGGTACCATGTAATGTTCTTGTCAGGTGGTCTGATTTATATTGCAAGAACACTTGTAGCTAAAGTTATAAATAATTTATTAGCATTAACAGTGGGTCAAATATATACAAAATAGCAGATGAATAACAGTATGAACATGCACAAGCAACCTGTCTCTCAGCGCCCGAGTCAGTCGGAGGTCACCTGACTCTAACATTCACTTATATACTAATGAAACTCATCTTGTTCAGTCGGTCAATTGCAACATAACCATGATATCACTACATCCACTAAAGGGAAAAGTTTCTTCCAGTCTACTCTATCTATGCCCCTCATTATTTTATACATCTTAATCATATCTCTTCTCTATCTCCTCTGTTCCAAGGAAAACAATCATAGTCTATCCAATCTCTCTTTGTAACAAAAACGCTCAAGGAGGCAACATCCTGGTAAATTTCCTCTGCACCCTTTCCAGTGCCATCACATTCCTCCTATAATGTGGATTCCAGAATTACACACAATACTCTAGCTGTAGCCTAACCAACGTTTTATGCAGTTCTAGCATAACCTCCCTGCTCTTAACTCTATGCCTCGGCTAATAAAGGTAAGTATACCGTATGCCTTCTTAACCACTGTATCTACCTGCCCTGCGTCCTTAAGGGACCAGTGTACATGCACACCAATGTCTCTCATCCTCGGTACTTCCCAGGGTCCTGCCGTTTATCATGTATTTCCTGGCCTTGTTTGTCCTGCCCAAGTGCATTCCCTTACACCTATCCAGATTGAATTCCATTTGCCATTGACCAGCCCATATATATCCTCCTATAATCTAAGGCTATCCTCCTCACTGTTTACCATCCCACCAAGTTTCGTATCAGCAATACTACATTCAAGCCCAAACCATTTATATAAACCACAAACAACAACTGTGTTCGTTGAGAAAATATGTGGCCAGTTGAGTAAATAGTCTGGGAAATCTTTAGTAAAGGATGATGAGAGTAGAACATAGAACATAGAACATTACAGCGCAGTACGGGCCCTTCGGCCCTCGATGTTGCGCCGACCTGTGAAACCATTTGAAGCCTATCTGACCTACACTATTCCATTTTCATCCATATGTCTATCCAGTGACCACTTAAATGCCCTTAAAGCTGGCGAGTCTACTACTATTGCAGGCAGGGCGTTCCATACCCCTACTACTCTCTGAGTAAAGAAACTGCCTCTGACATCTGTCCTATATCTACCACCCCTCAATTTAAAGCTATGTCCCCTCGTGTTGGTCATCACCATCCGAGGAAAGAGACTCTCACTGTCCACCCTATCTAACCCTCTGACTATCTTATATGTCTCTATTAAGTCACCTCTCAGCCTTCTCCTCTCTAACGAAAACAACCTCAAGTCCCTGAGCCTTTCCTCGTAAGACCTTCCCTCCATACCAGGCAACATCCTAGTAAATCTCCTCTGAACCCTTTCCAAGCTGTTAATGACAATAACAGATGGCCTCATAGATTCATGATCTGTCACTTAATGAAAATGAAATGAAAATCGCTTATTGTCATGAGTAGGCTTCACATGAAGTTACTGTGAAAAGCCCCTAGTCGCCACATTCCAGCGCCTGTTCGGGGAGGTTGTTACGGGAATCGAACCGTGCTGCTGGCCTGCTTGGTCTGCTTTCAAAGCCAGCGATTTAGCCCAGTGTGCTAAACAGCCCCTCCAATTCTTCAATTCCTAACCACCTCACAATCAAGTCCAACAAAAGCGAGGAATATGAGGGCTTAAAACGTCAGAAATAAAAACAGAAAATGCTGCAAATACTCAGCATCTCATGCAGCGTCTGTGGAGATAGAAACTGAGTTCGTGTTTCAGATCGATGACCTTTCATCAGAACTGAGAAACGTTTGAGATCTTTTAGCAGGTGAGAAGGGGGAAGAATGGGAAAAAGAACGAATGTATAAAAGATGAGGCAGTGATCAGAGTGCAGCAGCATAAACGGTGAATTCGGGCACAGACAGTATCTGTGACTGATCAGGTCTGAATAGAGTGGGAGGCAAAAAAAAAATCAGTAAGTGGTGCCACAGCTCAAGTGGTCACGTGACATGTGTAAACTGATACAAGTTAATCTACTATAATGTAAAGCTAGATCAATTAATCAGTGCAAATACTAAAGCCAATTAGATAATAAGATATGTAATTACAATCAGTGTTCAATGAATTAATCAGATCTAGGGGATAGAGTTAAAATTGAATACCAAAGGGATGGTAACAATTAAAGGTTCTGATTTGTTGAGTAAATTAAAATCTGAGGCATATAAATAATGGAAGTTAAGTTAACCGCTCTGTAAAATAAAGTGACGTCAAGGGGAGTAGCTGGTTGTTGAGGAGCTGGTTAGTATTTATTAAATTCATAAGTTTATTTTTGTTAAGTCAGTTAATAATCTAATAAATGGAGGCATGGCAGGGCATGTCAGTCTCCACGGAGTGCAAATCCTGTTCCATGTGGGGCACCAGGAAGTTTCTTGTGTCTTGGACAAACACATTTGCAGAAAGTGTCATTAGCCGCAGCAGCTTGAGCTCTGAGTTTCAGAGCTTGAGAAGCAGCTGGAGTTACTGCGGCACATCTGGGTGGCTGGGAATTTTGTGGATAGCATATTTCCAGATGTTGTCACCCTGCAGATTAAGCATGTGCAGGCAGAGAGGAATGGGTGACCACCACCAAATAATCAAGGAGGACCACGCAGGTAGTGCAGTGGTCCCCTGAGTGTATCTCCCCCTCTCTAACAGGTATTCAGTTCTCTCTGTTGTGAGTGATGGTTCCTCTTGGGGAGCGCAGCCAGAGGTAGAGATCCACTGGCTCATCTGTAGATGGGGACAGGACAAAGATTATAAAAGCAACAGCGAAAGGGGATTCGATGGTTAGTGGAACAGACAGGCATTCCTGTGGCTGCAGCCATGATTCCAGGGCGGTACGAGATTCCAGGTCATCCCAGTGCCAGGATCAACAATGTCACTGAGCGACTGCAGTTGACTCTGAGGGGGGAGGGCAAACAACCTGAGGTTATGGTCCATATCGGTACCAACGGCCTAAACTGATCGAGACTGAGGTCCTGAACTCAGATCTTAGGGAGCTAGGAAGGGAGACAAGCAAGCAGGACCTCAAACATTCTAATACCTGACTTACTCCCTGTGCCTCAGGCTCGGGAGTATATCAAACATTCTAATACCTGACTTACTCCCTGTGCCTCAGGCTCGGGAGTATATCAAACATTCTAATACCTGACTTACTCCCTGTGCCTCAGGCTCGTGAGTATATCAAACATTCTAATACCTGACTTACTCCCTGTGCCTCAGGCTCGGGAGTATATCAAGCGGAGAGGAGAACAAATGAATGTGTGGCTGCAAAGATGGTCCAGGAGACAGAGTTTTAGATCCCTGGGACATTTGGACAGTTTTGGCCAGACAAGTCACAGCTCAACAGAGTGGGACCAGGGCAGGATTCTCCGACCCCCCGCCGGGTCGGAGAATCCCTAGGGGCCGGCATGAATCCCGCTCTGACGCCGGCTGTCGTATTCTCCGGCGCCGGTTTTCGGACGGGGCGGTTGGCGGGACCTGGCTGGTAGGCCGTCTACTGGAGTCATTGGGAGGGGGGGGGGGGGGGCGGGCGCGGTGGGATCTGGCCCGGGGGGGGGGGGCCACGATAGCCTGGCCCGCGATCGGGGCCCTCTGATCTGCGGGCGGGCATCTACGCTGGGGGCACTCCTTCCTTCCGCGCCGGCTTCTGTAGGCCTCCACCATGGTCGGCTCAAAGAAGAACTCCCCTGGGCAGGAACACGCCGGCGGTTCTGCGCATGCACCAACTCGTGCCGGCCTAGCCCCCGGAGCCGGCCTAGCCCCCGGAGCCGGCCTAGCCCCCGGAAGTGAGGAGGATTCCGCAACTTCCTGTTGGCCCGACGCCGAAGTGGTTCGCGCCGTTCTTGATGCCAGTGCCGGACCATCCCGCCAATTGTGGGAGAATCCCACCCAATGTTCTTGAGGGGTGTTCTGTTGGTGCTATTGGAGAGGATTTTAAAAACTTGGCAGGGTGATGGGAACCAGACATAATGGGCGCGATTTGCGATGGCCCGACACGGCCCATTTCCTGATGTATTCACGTCCGGGAAATGGGTTAGGAACGGGGCCGCGTCAATCACGTGTGCGATGACGCCGGAACGCGACGACGACACGAACACGCCCACGTGACGCCGCCTGAAGCCGTAAAAAGGCGCGGGCGAGCACAGAAACTGTAGGCCAGGATGTCGGAGCTCAGGAGAGCAGTCCCGCGATTCGTGGGGGCTGACGTGGAGACGCTGCTCGAATCAATCGAGCAGAGGAGGGGCAAATGATGCAGCAGCAGCCTCAGACGAAATTAAAATAGCAATTCTCACCGAAGGACATGAAGCTAGGAAAGTTTATAATGGATTTAAATACTCAAAAGGCGAAGACAGAAACAGCTTACAAACGATACTAAACCAATTTGAAGAGTACTGTAAGGAATTTGAACAGCAAGGCATGCTCAGAGGCCAAACTGCAGAGAGGCTGAGTGATGCAAAACTTAAAAAATCACGAAAAGAACAAGAAATCGCGAATGAAAAGTACAGATCAAAAAGAAGAAATAACATGAATTTTTCACAAAGCCAAAACGCTGAAATCCAGTCCAGATCGGAAAGAAAAGGTAACTTACAACTTTTAGAAAGAAAAAACGCTGAAATCCGCGATAAAATGGCGTCGGAGCACATTTTGCAGTCTCGGGCAAGCAAAGAACTACAAATTGCGTCTGCGCATGCGCCGGAGCCGGAAGCCGCGCATGCGCAGTTTAAAAAAGGTTGCGGTGCCGATCGTTATGCACATGCGCAAGCCGCGCATGCGCAGTCTCAAAAAGTTTTGGTCGCGGATCGTTATGCGCATGCGCAAGCCGCGCATGCGCAATGGACACAAAACCGCACAGTGAAGGAGGAAGGCCGATTTGCGCATGCGCAATTCATTCCTACGCGTGACGTCATGACGTCTGAGCATCCCGACCACGCCTACTTAAAAGGGAAATGCCCGAAAATTGAAAATAAGACACTTAAAGTGGTAAAAGCAAATTTTCTTGCCTCAGAACACAGAAAAACGCCTGAACTTAAACCAGCAGTTAAAAATAACTCGCACAACACCCTGGAAAAAGCAGTCTGCACCACCCAAAGTGAAGAGAACAAAAAGAATTCCGAAACAACAAAAGATGATTTGTTTTTCGAAGATTACCTCTCAGACATGGCTGAGTCAGTCGGATATGCTTATCACAGCATCAGCGACACGGTCACAAAGTTCAACACGAATCAACTCGTGGTAGAAGAATCCAACCAAGATGATTTGGTTTTCGAAGAATACTACTCAGACATAGCTGAGTCAGTCGGAGATGCTAATCACAGCATCAGCGATATGGTCGCAAAGTTCAACACAAATCAACTCGTGGTAGAAGAAGCCAACCAAGATGATTTGGGTTTCAAAGAATACTACTCAGACATGGCTGAGTTATTTGGATATGCTGATCACAGCATCAGCGACACGGTTGCAAAGCTCAACACGAATCTACTCATGGTAGATGAATCCAACACCATGATGCCATGGCAGCTCGTCGATACATTGGATGACAGCAATACCCAAGACGAAGACGACGCCACACAGAGAGCACAGAAAGACTCCACAGAGCGAGCGATGACAGGCTCCACAGTGCGAGTGATGAAAGACTCCAAAAGGGATGCAAGCAAACACTCCCTGGCGAACACCATGCATGAACAAGACCATGAAGGTCAACCCGCCGTATCTGAGCAACCACAAGCAGACTATGAAAGTCTAACAAGCTCACATGAACAAGAAGAAGACAATGTACCTCTACCCACTGCATGCGAAAACAGTGAAAAGGTGATCACACTCGACGTACAGGATCACAGCGAGACTGACAGTTCTCAGCTTGTCTGTACAGAAGCACAGAGCGAAAACAGTGACAAGGTGATCACACTCGACGTACAGGATCACAGCGAGACTGACAGTTCTCAGCTTGTCTGTACAGAAGCACAGAGTCGGGCCACCCAACAGTCCAGAGAGACAACGCCGAAAGAAAACATGCAGATTTTGACTCCAGAAGAGGAGCACCTGGAGTCCAGAGAGACAACATCAACAGAAATCATGAAGATTTTAACTCCAGAAGCGGAGCACCAAGAGTCCAGAGAGACCACGTCAAGTGAAATCATGCAGTTTTTGACTCCAGAAGAGGAGCGCCAAGAATCCAGAGACACCGCGTCAAATGAAATCGAGAAGAATTTGACTCCAGAAGAGGAGCACCAAGAAAGCAAAGATGAGGAATCAAATCCTCCACAAATGAGTGATGTCACCAGCACCGATGCAACATCAGATCATTCGCACCACTCTCGAGACGAAATGCTCAATGACTCAAATTATCCACACGGGACACTCATAGAGTATAACAAGAAAATCAAAAGTCAAAAGAAGCACAGCAGAAACGAGAACAACAACAGCAAGAACAAAAGCAACATGAAGCGCGACAAGACCAACAACAATAGCAAGAAGCACAGCAGAAACGAGAACAACAACAGCAAGAACAAAAGCAACATGAAGCGCGACAAGACAAACAACAAAGTCAGGCACAAAGATAGCGACAACGACAGAGACAGAAACAACAAGAACGGCAACGAAAACAACAAAGTCAGGAACAAAGATAGCGACAACACCAAAGACAGAAACGACAAGAACAGCAACAAGAACGGCAACGAAAACAACAAAGTCAGGAACAACGACGGCGACAACACCAAAGACAGAAACGACAAAAACAGCAACAAGTATGGCAACGAAAACAACAAAGACAGGAACGACAGAAACAACAGCAATGAAACAACGACTTGTACACAATGGCACGACTCGGCACATGAAGGACAATGCCACAGCACACTGCAAAACGATGATAAGACTACAAACATGTCATGGGATGACAACGAATCGCACAAACTCACATCTGCTCCAGAGCAAGCAAGCACACCAGCATCCAAGGCGGATGAGATAATAAATCAATACCACAAGCACAGAAAAAAGTCCATGCCAGTCACCATCAGTGATGTGACCATGCAAACACCTCGGGATGACGCATTGGGTACTTAAAATAACAAGGAACACCAACAACATTCACAGCGGACTTGCAATATCAATATCACCACGTCATCAACAACAAAAAGAAAAAAAGCTCTGAACAAATTCATCAAGTTTGGACTCATAAATGTTTTTATTAAGATTGGACATATAAATACATTGGCTTTGTAAAATATGCAATAGCACCATCACTTGTATAGATACGCATATCATAAGTAACTTTTGTACAATTTTCTTTAACGATGTACAGAAAATATGTAAAGAGAAAAAGGGGGATGTGGTGATCGTAGATTGACTAGATACAATACAACTGAGCAAACACTAGAGGGAGAGCTATAAATACACCGGGACAGGATGTACAATTTTCTTTAACGATGTACAGAAAATATGTAAAGAGAAAAAGGGGGATGTGGTGATCACAAGTTAACTAGATGCAATACAACTGAGCAAACACTAGAGGGAGCACGGGAGAGCCATATAAATAGACCGGGACAGGAAGTGAGGACACACTTCACGGAAGGCAGAACTGGTAGCAGGACACAGACACATCAGCTAGTAGCATTTGAGGTAGCCGTAGGTTAAGATCTGAAGAGAGAACGAATTCACAATAAAGCATCTTCTCCACATTTGAGACTACGAGCTTTCTTAAGACTCGAGGAACAACACAAGCGCGGTGCGCCAGGCCTGGCGTGAGGTGGCTGCTGCCGTCAGTGCTGTGGGGCAGACCCATCGCTCTGCAGAGCAATGTCGGAAAAAGATGCACAACCTCATCAGGGCTGCCAGGGTAAGTGCCAAGAGGGTGCCCCCGGGTCACAACCATCCCTCCCCCCTTTACTTAATCACCCACCTCCCCCCCCCCCCCACCACCGGCACGGGGAGTGGAGGGGGATTGGGGCAGAGTGAGTTGAGGGTGGCTCACTAAGTAGTCACAGACCCAGCGCTCTGGCCCCCGTGGAGAGATGCAATGGTCTTATTACAACCTGACCCCCAAACTGTGCCAGTATCTGAACGGACTGCTGATACCTGCCATATTGTAATGATCTACCTATGCCCCCTCCCCCAACAGGACAAGACCGCTCACAACACCCGTGAGCAGAACAAGACTGGAGGGGGTTCGCCCATCCTGCACCCCATCACCACGTTTGAGCAGAGGGCACTGGACCTTGTTGGGGGATCTGCCACCCGGGAGATTGCGCAATGCGAGGTTGGCGGAGCTGCAACAAGTGAGACAACCCTGCATGACAAACACCCCCCCTCCCCCATCCTCTGTCCCTTCACACACCCTGCCCACTGGGATACCTCCCCCATCCTCTGTCCCTTCACACACCCTGCCCACTGGGACACCTCCCCCATCCTCTGTCCCTTCACAAACCCTGCCCACTGGGACATCTCCCCCATCCTCTGTCCCTTCACAAACCCTGCCCACTGGGACACCTCCCCCATCCTCTGTCCCTTCACAAACCCTGCCCACTGGGACACCTCCCCCATCCTCTGTCCCTTCACAAACCCTGCCCACTGGGACACCTCCCCCATCCTCTGTCCCAGCAGGCCATGGCCCAGTCGCAGCACGCCATGGCACAGTCACAGCAGTCGATGGCACAGTCCCAGCAGTCAGTCGCGGAGAGCATCAACCGCCTGACACATGTGCTGGATGGCGTCGTGCACTCACAGGTTGAGATCGCACAGTCCCTGGCGGGAATGTCTAACTCCCTGGACTCCGTGTCTGCAAACCTTCGGATCCTGGCGGATACCGTTGCAGGCCTCCAGGACTGGCAGCGCCAGGTGTCGGTGGTGCGACGGGGCACCTCCCCGCTCACACCTCTGTCCCAAAGTGAGGCCCGGGGGCCACCAGGCTCCCCGAGGGAGGAGGAGGTTTCGGGGCTCGTCCCATTAACTCCATCACGGGACGTCCCGGAATTCTCGGCCTCCCCCCGTCCCATCCCTGGTGCATCGGGTGGGCAGCAGGCAGAGCAGGGTGGCACAACATCACCCGAGACGCCCGCAGAGCAGCCTGGCCCATCAAGGCCGGGTCACCCCAGGAAACGCTTGCCGAAGGAGAAACGAGTCGAAGGGGGCGATTTGCAGCAATCCTCCTCCACTCCTGCTGTATCATCTGGGGATTCACTTAGACGTAGTGGTAGGGCCCGTAAGGCAACAAAGAGAGACACTGAGTAAGTTGGCACGGTGAAGGGCACAGTTTAGTTGTAGGGGCTAGGGCACCTGTAAATTATTGTTAACATTAAACCCACTGTTCCACCTTACTTGTAATACCGTGTGATTGTTCCACAGCCACAGGATTCGTGATGGTGACCGAGTGTCGCTGGGGTTGACGAGTGATGAAACTTCGGTGCCGGGTGTGCAGTCCCTGCCCCTCCCCCCCCCAACCCCTCCCACAGCTAGCCCACGTGAGCACGTGATGGAGTGTCCGTGACGAACTCAGCGGCCACCAAGGTGGATGGTTCAGCTATTGCCATGGGTCAGACTCTCTCTAACGATTCTGAGCTCACAGCTCTTCGCAGAGCGGGCTGTCATCATTCCACATGGCACTGATCACACCCGCTGACACAGCCATCAATGTTGTACCATACCGTCTGGACTCAGTGGTAAGGGTGATGTCTAAGTGGAGCAGTGTACACTGAGGGGGGGGGGGGGGTTGTGGTGGTGGAAGTTGTGTGTTGACCCTCTGCACAACTAGCGATGCAGGTGGTGGTTTGGTGTTCAGCGGGGACGTCGCATGCGACGCGTGAACCGTGCTGCCACCAAGGCGTCGCGTGCCCGCCGTCCTCACGAGGTCCATCGTGCCGCCTCCTGGACATCACCAGCACCTGGGTCGTGTCTGCGTGCTGCGCCCGCCACTCCGCCAGCCTCCTCCTCCTCCTCCCTCTCCTCCTCCTCCTCCTCCTCCTCTGTGCTGGCACCACTGCCATTTGCTTCTCCCTCCGCCTCCTGCAGCAGGTCATCTCCGCTCTGCATCGCGATGTTGTGCAGCGCACAGCAGACCACAACAATGCGAGCGACCCTGTCGGGCTGGTACTGCAGGGCCCCTCCGGAGCGGTCCAGGCACCTGAATCTCATCTTCAGGAGGCAAAGGCAGCGCTCCACCACACCCCTGGTTGCTGCATGGGCCTCGTTGTATCGGGTTTCCGCATTGGTCTGAGGCCTCCGTATAGGCGGCATCAGCCAAGACCTCAGCGGATAACCCCTGTCACCTAGCAACCAGCCCCTCAGCCGGGGGGGACGTCCCTCAAACATCGCAGGGATGTACGACTGCGCTAGTATGTAGGAGTCATGCACACTCCCTGGGAACCTTGCACAGACGTTCATGAACGTCATGTGGGGGTCGCATACCACCTGGATATTCATGGAGTATGTCCCCCTCCTGATTGTGAACAACTCCCTGTCCCCTGCAGGCGGGCGCATGGGGACGTGAACACAATTGATTGCCCCCTGCACCATCGGTATCCCGGCCACGCTGGCAAATCCACGAGCTCGTGAGTCGTGAGTTGCTCGGTCCTCGGGAAAGGAGATGTAGCAATCGCCGATGGCATAGAGGGCGTCTGTCACATCCCGGATGCACCTGTGGACCGATGACTGGGAGATCCCGGGGAGGTCCCCGCTCGGAGACTGGAAGGAGCCGATCGCATAGAAGTTAAGAGCGACCGTCACCTTGATGGCAACCGGGATCGCGTGTCCTCTCCCCGTTCCACGTGGGGCGAGGTGCGCCACGAGGTGACAGATATGTATCACCGTCCGCCTACTCAGCCGGAGTCTCCTCCTGCAGGTGATGTCCGTCATTGTTAGGAAAGAGATCCAGGCACGGTACACCCTCGGCCTTGGTCGTCGCCTCTGGCTCCGTGGCTGCACCCTCACTCTCTCCTCCTCCCCCTCCTCCTCCTCCTCCCCCCCCATGCTGCTCGACGACTGGCAACTCCTCGGCCCTTCCCTCTGCTGCTGCAGCTGGCCCTGCATCCACTGCGGGTTGTGGCTGTGGATGCTGCTCCATCTCCAAATGCAGTGCAGCGGCGCTAACCACTGCGCAGAACATAGCCGTTCTGTTCCCATACATCGTGCTAACCTACAGAAGGGTGGTGGGGGGCAGAGAAACGGGACATGTTAGACGGAGGTTAGTCGACACCTCGGCAGCCGCCTGCCACGGGATACCTGTGTGTCCCGGTGGCCTGGTCGCGCTGCTGACACGCGGGCAGCCTAACCTCTGGTCACTTTCTGCATCCAACGGGCAGTTAACTACGTCCTCTTCACCGGTGCGTCAGTGGCCTGTGGCCGTAAGCCACAGGGCAAACAGCGGCCGTGTCCTCATGACCAGCACGCCATGGCATGGCGGCAGACATTTTGTAACCGGGGTTGGACGGGTCACTCGCTCACTCTCTCCCTACCCCCCCCACTCCCACTCCCCCCCTCCATCTCCCCCACTCCCCCCTCCGTCTCCCCCACTCCCCCCTCCGTCTCCCCCACTCCCCCTCAGTCTCCCCCACTCCCCCCTCAGTCTCCCCCACTCCCCCCCTCCATCTCCCCCACTCCCCCCTCCATCTCCCCCACTCCCCCCTCAGTCTCCCCCACTCCCCCCTCAGTCTCCCCCACTCCCCCCTCCGTCTCCCCCACTCCCCCCTCAGTCTCCCCCACTGCCCCCCGCTCTGGACCCCCCTCCCATTCTCGGGGATGCCTTCCCCGTTGTGGCCAGACTCCAGCAGTGCGCTGAGCTGTGCGCTGAGCGGTGCGCTCACCTAATCGAAGCTCTCGTCAGCCAGCACGACTGGTTGATGAACTTCAAAAGCAGGTGTGTTGGCCGGCGTGAAAACATTGCGTGATGACGTCGGGACTTCGGCCCATCCGGGCCGGAGAATAGCGGGGGGCCAATTAGTTGGGATTCTGGTCGTGTCGGGGGTCTTTCGTGGCCTTTGCCGGGAATGCCGACGTGTAGTTTGTGCGGGGTTTGGAGAATAGCGGGAGGGCGTCGGACCGGCATCGCCGTGAAAATATGCGCGGCCCGCTATTTTCCGAACCGGCGTGAGAGCGGGGAATCGCGCCCAATATTTGGGGTGGGGGGTGGGGGGGGGAGGAGAGAACATAAATGACTAGGAAAGACAGATTGCATGAGAGTAAAAGATTACGAGTGATCAGTGTAAAAGGGAGTGTCTTTGCAAATATCAATTGACTGCCAACCACTAGGTGGAGCAGACGCCGAGCTCTGGATAAATCTCTGATTTTCAGGCATTCTTGGAGGTGAGCAGCAACAACTAAAACCTGCATTTAGAAAGAGCCTTTGACGTAGAAAAACATAAATCCCAGTTACTGTAGCTACCATTCATTTGTTCACATATTAAACACCTCCCTCATACTGTCCTAAAGTACCTGCAACTCTGAATGTGGTGTATGTGCTTGTTAACAGATCTGGGGTGTCAAATAGGCGATAACAGATGGTAGCCTGTCTTACATCTCTCCCAATTCTTATTATCTGCGAACATATTTTTACCTGCCCACGCAAAAAAGCATTTTGTTACAACAAAATACCCAGAGGCAGGGGGCTAGATTCTCCGTTTCAGAGTGATGTACCATCATTTCACTACAAGACGATGAGAACGAGTGAACATAGGCTTTATTATCCAAGAACTTGCCTGCCTGTGACTGCTGTAACAATGAGCGCCGCCCACAGGCGGCCGGTCTATATACTGCCCCAGGGGGGGTGGAGCCAGAGGCGGAGCCCACCAGGGTTCCAGTACAATACATGGAAGGAGATATTACCATTCCCTGGCCATAGGCCACAGTACTATACAGACAACTTATATTATGGTGAATACATTCACCACATTCACCCCCTGTTAAAAATGAAGTCCAGAGGGGGTGAAGTGGGGTCGTCATATGTTCAGTCTGTCTGGAGGCCGGATTGTTCTTTTGGACCTCCTCAGCTCCGGCGGTGCGGCGGGTACGGGCGTTGTAGTTGTTGACTCCGAGAGCGTGTTGTCTGGAGCTTCGGTCTGGTGTGTCGGCGATGGTTGAGGGGTGAGGGTAGGCAGGGGGGTGGTGGATGGCGGCAGTGAAGACGTGGGACAGGAGTACAGGGGGGCGTAAGTGATTTGAGGGGTGGCGGTAGGCGGTGGGGAGGGGGGCACGTTGACATGGGAACCAGTGGGCGCCAGGTCCCGGAGGGAGACTGTATCTTGCCGTCCGCCTTGGCGCGCGACGTAGGCATATTGGGGGTTGGCGTGCAGCAGCTGGACCCTCTCGACCAGGGGGTTGGTCTTATGGCTCCTCGTATGCTTTCGGAGAAGGACAGGTCCCGGATTTGTCAGCCAGGATGGAAGCGAGACCCCGAAGATGGACATCCTGGGGAAGACAAACAAACAGTCGTGAGGGGTCTCGTTCATGGCTGTGCAGAGGAGCGACCGAATGGAGTGGAGCGCGTCGGGGAGGACCTCCTGCCAGCGGGAAACCAGGAGACTTCTAGTGCGTAGGGCCAGAAGGACGGCCTTCCATACTGTCGCATTCTCCCTCTCCACTTGCCCATTTCCCTGTGGGTTGTAGCTCGTAGTCCTGCTCGAGGCGATGCCCTTACTGAGCAGGTACTGACGTAGCTCATCACTCATGAAAGATGTGCCCCGGTCACTGTGGACGTAGGCACGGAAACCGAACAGAGTGAAAATGCTGTGCAGTGCCTTTATAACAGTGGCCGAGGTGATGTTGGGTCATGGGATAGCGAAGGGGAAGCGGGAGTACTCGTCAATGATGGTCAGGAAGTATATATTGCGGTTGGTGGAAGGGAGGGGCCCTTTGAAGTTGATACTAAGGCGCCCAAAGGGCCGGGGGGCCTTTACCAGGTGGGTCTTGTCTGGCAGGTAGAAGTGCAGTTTGCACTCTGTGCAGACTTGGCAATCCCTGGTCATGGCCCTGACCTCTTCGGTGGAGTAGGGCAGATTGCGGGCCTTAATAGAGTGGATAAGCCGAGTGACCCCCGGGTGACAGAGGTCATTGTGGATAGCCCGAAATCGGTTATCTTGCACGCTGGTGCATGTGCTGCGGGACAGGGCATCTGAGGGCTCGTTGAGCTCCCCAGGACGATACTTGATATCGTAAGTGTAGCTGGAGAGTTCGATCCTTGCTTTGTCCGCATAGTTGGGGACCCACTGACCGTAATAGGATAATATCCCCAGGCAGCGTTTGAGGGCCTTGAGGCTCTGGGGAAGGGGAAGTTCCATGAGGGGGTGCATGGGGTCGGGGTCGGGCCCAGGACCCCGTTTTCCACGACATAGCCGAGGATGGCTTGCCGGGTTGTGCGGAAATCGCACTTTTCCTTGTTATATGTGATGTTGAGGGATTCGGCGGTCTGGAGGAACCTCTGTAGGTTGGCGTCGTGATCCTGCTGATCATAGCCGCAGATGGTAACACTGTCCATGTACGGGTATGTAGCCCGCAGCCCATACTGGTCCACCATTCGGTCCATCGTTCTCTGGAAGACCGAGACCCCATTGGTGATGCCGAAAGGGACCCTGAGGAAGTGGAAGAGTCGGCCGGCTGCCTCAAAAGCAGTGTAGTCGCGATCTTCCAGGCGGATCGGGAGCTGGTGGTAGGCAGACTTCAGATCTACCGTGGAGAAAACCAGTACTGTGTGATCTGGTTGACCATCTCCGCTATGCGGGGTAGGGGGATACGCATCAAGTTGTGTGAACCGGTTAATGGTCTGACTGTAGTCCACAACGATTGATTCTTTTCCCCGGTCCTGACAACCACCACTTGTGCTCTCCAGGTGCTGTTGCTGGCCTCGATGGCCCCCTCCCTCAAGAGTCGCTGGACCTCCGACGACAAAAAACATGTCTTGGGAACTGTACCGCCTGCGTCTGGTGGCGATGGGCTTACAGTCGGGGGTGAGGTTTGCAAAGAGCAAAGCGGGGTGGCCTTAAGGGTCGCGAGGCTACATACAGTGCGAGGGGGTAGGGGTCCGCTGAACGTTAGGGTCAGGCTTCGGTGACTGCATTGGAAGTCGTGTCCAAGCAGTAGGGGGGGCGCAGAGGTGATGGGAGGACATACAGTTTAAAATGGGTGTACTCAGCACCCTGTATCGCGAGGTTCGCGACACAGTACCCCCGGATATGTACAGCATAGGATCCGGAGGCAAGGGAGATTGTCTGGGACGCGGGGTAGATGTGGAGTGAGCAGCGCCTTACCGTGTCGGGATGGACGAAGCTCTCTGTGCTCCCGGAGTCGAAAAGGCAAGGGGTCTTGTGCCCATTGACCCGGACGGTCATCATCGAATTCTTCAGATGTTTTGGCCGCGACTGCTCGAGGGTGACTGCGCCGAGCTGCGGGTAGTCTGCGGGGTCGGAGGTATCAGGGTCACAAGATGGCGGCCCCCACGAGTCGCACGTGTCGGGCTGAGCTGAAGATGGTGACCAAGATGGCCGCCCCCATCGGTCGCAAGTCTTGGTTGGTGTTGAAAATGGTGGCCAATATGGCCGCCCCCATGGGTCGCACGTGTCGGGCTGAGTTAAAGATGGTGCCCCTCACGAGCTGCACAAGGCGGATGATGCGTCTGACAGGGGTGTTACCGGCAGGCACGCAAAGCACATTGTGGGGTCTGTGGGCCTGTGGATCGGGCCTGGTAATCGGGCCTGGTAAGGTTTTGACTTCGGGGCTTTGGATCGGGCCAGACAGGCTTTGGCAAAATGTCCCCTTTTGCCGCAGTCGCTGCATGTCGTGGTGCTGGCTGGACAACGCTGCCGGGGGTGTTGGCCCTGACCGCAGAAGTAGCAAGACCGTCCCCCGGGCTGAACGGGCAGCCGCGCGGCACAGGCCTGGGACGTAGTCGGGTTTGGTGAAGGCTGTGTCTGTGGTGCCCACGAGGGGTTCGCTGGCTCTGCCAGGAATGTGCTGAGGCTCTGGTAGGCCACCTCTAACGAGGTGGCTCGTTGTTACCATATCCTGTAGATCAGTGGCCCCGCTTTCCAGCAGTCGCTGCCGGATGTAGTTAGACCGGATCCCAGCCACGTAGGTGTCCCGGATCATCAGCTTCATGTGCTCATCGGCCTTCACATCCCTGCAGTTGCAGTTGCCGGTGAGTAGTCAGGTTCTCTAGATACTCGTCCAGTGATTACCCGGCGCGTTGACGGCAGGCAGTGAGGAGGTGCCGCACGGGCTTCACGAGCTGTCTCTTTAGAATCGCAACCGCCGCTTTGTACGTGATGGAACCATCAATTCACTAGACACGTGCTTTGAGATATGAACAGTGGTTTTAATCTACTTACTACAGAGCCAGCCTGTTACCTGTTGAACTCTTGATGAACTGCAGGCTGGCTCTGGACAAGGGTATTTATACAGCAAGTCCAGGGGGAGGAGTCGTGGGCGGAGCCAAGGGTGGAGCCCTGTACAAACTCCTGAGCATTCCCAGAGCTACTCCCCCTAGTGGTCGGATAACTCTACTGCGCTTACAATGGTATTGGTAAATACAGTGTGAATTACTAAGTTACATTCACCACATTCACCCCCTGCAAAAAAAATCAAGTCCGGCGGGGGTGGTGGTCTACAAAGTAAGTCTGTCCGGTGGTCGAACTGTCCGCTGTGATCTGCGGAGCACCGGGGTTGCAGCCTCTTGCGGTGGCTGGATGGGTGTTGTATGCTGGGGTACGATGGCGGACTCCAGGGAGGGTTGTGTCCGAGCTTCATACTCTCCTGGTTCGACCGGGGACTGGGGGCGCTGGGGGCTGGCCGGCGCGGGTGCACGGAACTGGTGGAGCGAGCTCGTGGGCTCGGGAGCGCGAGGGGGCGGCAGCATGGGGTGTAGGGTGAGGGGTCCTTCTGTGGGGGTAGAGGGGGCGCTGGATCCGGCGGGTGCCAGATCCCGGAGGGATACTGTGGCCTGACGGCCGTCAGGGAACTCGACAAAGGCATACTGGGGGTTGGAGTGTAGCAGGCGCACCTTCTCTACAAAGGGGGTCGGTTTTGTGTGCCCTGACGTGTTTCCTCAGGAGTACTGGGCCCGGTGTCCTCAGCCATGCCGGAAGTGAGACCCCCGTGGTAGTGCCCCTGGAAAATATGAAGAGCCTCTCGTGAGGGGTCTGATTGGTCGCTGTGCATAAGAGGGACCTAATAGCGTGAAGCGCGTCTGGGAGGACTTCCTGTTGCTGGGAGACTTGGAGCTTTCTAGACCGGAGGGCTCAGTAGGACGGTCTTCCAGACCGTCGCGTTCTCCCTCTCCGCCTGCCCGTTCCCCCTGGGGTTGTAGCTGGTAGTCCTGCTCGAGGCAATGCCCTTGTCGAGCAGGAACTGACGCAGCTCGTCGCTCATGAAGGACGAACCCCTTCATGTGCACGTAGCTGGGGAAACCAAACAGGGTGAAGATGCTATGCAGGGCCCTAATGACTGTGTGGGAGGTCATGTTGGGGCACGGGATAGCAAATGGGAAACGGGAGAACTCATCTACGACGTTTAGAAAGTAAACGTTCTTGTTAGTTGAGGGGAGTGACACTTTGAAATCAATCGCGAGGCGTTCAAAGGGCCTAGAAGCCTTGACCAGGTGGGCCCTGTCTGGTCTATAGAAGTGCGGTTTGCACTCCGCACAGATCGGCAGTCCCTGGTGATCGCTTTTACCTCCTCGTTGGAGAAAGGCAGGTTTTGGGCTCTGTTGTAGTGGGCGAGCCGTGTGACCCCCGGGTGGCAGAGGTCGTTTCAGTCGGTCAATCTGCGCGCTGGCGCATGTCCCGCAGGATAGGGCATCCGGAGGCTCGTTGAGCTTCCCGGGTCGATACTTAATATCGTAATTGTAGGTGGAGAGTTCGATCCTCCACCAAAGAATTTTATCATTTTTTATTTTGCCCCTTTGCGAGTTATCAAACATAAACCCTCGGTGATGAGGGTGAACCTCCTACCTGCGAGGTAGTGCCTCCAGTAACGAATAGCCTCCACAATGGCTTGTGCTTCTGTCTCGACTGAGGAATGTCGAAGTTCCGAAGCGGAGAGGGTACGGGAGAAAAATGCGACTGGTCTCCCTGCCTGATTCAATGTGGCTGCTAGAGCTACCTCTGAGGCGTCGCTCTCAACCTGGAGACGGGAGTCCATGCGCATGCGTGAGTTTGCGCTGGCCGTGATGTGCCGGGTTTCGGGCGCCGGAGAAGTGGAAACCGCTCCGGCGCCATACTAGCCCCCTGGAAGGGGTGAAGACCTGACACTTGGGGCCCGTTGACGCTAGAGTGGCTCCCGCCACTTTTCACGCTGGCGTCAGAACTTGGCCGCGGGATTAGAGAATCCTGGCCCAGATCTATTAAATCAGCGTGGGTTACCTTACTGTTTCCTTACTTGAAATATCAGCTGAGATTCAAGATCACCAGCAACAGCAACGACAGAACCACCTCGACATGTCTGAACACCAGTGTCCAGGGAGGCTCGGGGGTCACGCGAGTGAGTTTGGGGGGTAGATATTTGCTGTTTTAGTCTGTGTTGCCACCTCCCAAATCTATGCCCATCTTTCCAAAACTCCAAGTTTGAATTCCTCCAATCAGATTTCCACCTCTGTCACAGCAATGAAGCAGCTCTTATCATTGTCACAAGTGAAATCCCACGTGACGGTGACGGAGGCAGACTAACCCTCCTTGTACTTTTTGACTTGTTTGCATCCTTTGACATGGCTGAACAGTCTGTCAATTGCTTCTCCAACCGGGTGGGACTGACTCGCTTGGTTCCAATGTTAATCTCTGTAGACTTAGCCAGTGGATCACATGCAATGGTTTCTCCTCCACTCCCACATCATTAACTCAGGTGCTGTCCAAGGGTCTCTCCTTGGCCTTCTCCCATTCCTCATCGTCCAAAATCACAGCATTAGCATTCGCATGTTCACTGACGATGTCCACCTCTCCTTCACCGCTACCTTATTGAATTCCTCCACTGTTCCTGTATTATCAGACTAACATCCAGTACAGTATGAGCAGAAATTTTCTCCAGTCAAATATTGGGAAGACTGAAGCCAGTTGTCTTTGGTTCTTGTACACACTTTGTTCCTGGTTACTAACTCCATATCTCTCCATACCTACTGTGTGAAGATGAACCAGACTGTGCGCAACCTTGGTGCCTACTTCACCCTCAGATGCCACCCCAACCCCATATATGTGCAGTCACTAAAACTGTCTGCAACATCGTCAGGTATTCCTTCATATGTTGATTATTTTTATGGACCCATAAATAACATAAAGCAAGTATGGGATATTCAGCTCAGATGCCTGCAAAAAGTCTAAAGATGTTTGATTTTCATCATTTCAATCCGTTTTCCATTGAAAAGCAGCCGATACATCACCTTGCAGGACCACATTGCACCAACCAACAGCTATTTGTAGAAAATCTTAATCGTAAATGAATTTAGAGAGAACATTTTTACAATTTGTTACATATATTACATTTATAAAATAAAATAAATAGCCCATCGGGTTAGTCTGGGATTGTCTTTTCGCAAAGAATGATTAGACTTGTGGGCTTTGATCCAAAGCGGTTAATGACAATGACAGGTGGCCCCTCAGCTTCATGATCTGGAACTTAAGCCCAAATTTTCAACTACCTGATCTTCAGGCCCGATGAGAGCAAGTAATGTGAGGGTTTGAAATATCAGCAGGGTGGCACCCGTATTGTTCAACCTCACCCATTTTAGCAGGTGCACTTTGGCTACTGTGTGTGGGCCTCTCTCCATGCGGGTTAATGGGCACGAGACCCCTTGCCTTTTCGACTCCGGGAGCACAGAGAGCTTCGTCCATCCCGACACGGTAAGGCGCTGCTCACTCCACATCAACCCCGCGTCCCAGACAATCAGGCTATTGTATATCAGCCGGTCGTTCAGAAAATTTGCTCGCTTTCAATTAAGTAGCTAATTTCAACGACAGCAAAGGTGTGGTGATATGATTTACATAGCTGTCTGCCTTTGGGGCAGAACACCGGCTTACCATTGGCCCTGGTCGGTCATGTGCCTCTCGACCGATTGGTTGAGAGGCTGAGTTAACCACGCCTCCTTGCCAAGGTATAAATAGTCAAACGCCCGGCGGTCGTCCATTTTATTGCAGACAACCGCAGGGCTAAGTTCTAGTTTATTAAAGCCTAACTTTTGTAAAGCAACTCGTCTCTCGTGCAATTGATGGCTCATCAAAAGGTTAAAAACAAACCAACGCTGTATTTCTTCAACAGGTTTAAACCTCTTTCTTTCAACCCCTCCACATTATAAATTATATCCCCCTCTGCGTCAATTCCCAGTTCTCTGCAAATGATAATTTACAACCAGCCACTAGGTGGGGTAGACATGGCGCTCTGTCTGATTTTAGACATTCTGGGAGGCTAAGCAACAGGACCAGCAACTAAAGCATTTAATATTGAAAAATATAAATTGAAGTGTTGTTGTATCTACCATTGATATTAAACATCCCTCCCATACAGTCCTGAAGTATTCGTCAAGTGCTGGATGTAGTGTAGGTGCTTTTAACAGGAATAATTTTGACTATGTGCAATTGTGGAAAATGGGGATAATGAAATGGCAGCCTTTCTGACACCTCTCCTGGTATTTACTCCCACTTAACATAGTTTTACAGAGACAAGAAGTGCCCGGGACAGGCTTATAGAAGTCAACTTTGCAGAACTTTGTTCTGCTGGATATGTGGCAAGATGATACACTGATCAGAATCTAATTTCTTCATTTTTAAGGACAGCAGGTTGAAGACACAGTGGGAGACTCAAATTAAGAAACGACACCAGGTCCAGCCTGTCCTGCACTTGGAAAGCCCTGGAGATCTTGGGGGGGGGTGGGGGGGGGGGGGGCGGTTATAATCATAGTTCATAGAATTTACAGTGCAGAAGTAGGCCATTCGGCCCATCGAGTCCACACCGGCTCCTGGAAAGAGCACCCCACCCAAGGTCCACACCTCCACCCTATCCCCAAAACCCAGTAACCCCACTCAACACTAAGGGCAATTTTGGTCACTAAGGGCAATTTATCATGGCTAATCCACCTAACCTGCACATCTTTGGAATGTGGGAGGAAACCGGAGCACCCGGAGGAAACCCACGCACACACGGGGAGGATGTGCAGACTCCACACAGACAGTGACCCAAGCTGGGAATTGAACCTGGGACCCTGGCGCTGTGAAGCAACAGTGCTAACCACTGTGCTAATGTGCCGCCCATATAAATATCACCCCCAAATGCCATTGATCTGCCCACGTCCCCCAACCATGCCGCTCCCCCACTCCGATCTTCAATCTCACTGGTCCTTCTATTAATGTCCTTTCAGCCCGAAAGTGTAATCTCTCCAGCCACCCCATCAATCTCCCGGCCTCCTCTAATCTCTCCAGCCACCCCATCAATCTCCCGGCCTCCTCTAATCTCTCCAGCCACCCCATCAATCTCCCGGCCTCCTCCAATCTCTCCAGCCACCCCATCAATCTCCCGGCCTCCTCTAATCTCTCCAGCCACCCCATCAATCTCCCGGCCTCCTCTAATCTCTCCAGCCACCCCATCAATCTCCCTGTGTCTTCCAATCTCTCCAGCCCATTCTATCAATCTCCCTACCCCCTCCAATCTCTCCAGCCACCCCATCAATCTCCCTACCCCCTCCAATCTCTCCAGCCACCCCACAAATCTCCCTGTGTCTCCCCCAATCTCTCCAGCCACCCCATCAATCTCCCTACCCCCTCCAATCTCTCCAGCCACCGCATCAATCTCCCTGTGTCTTCCAATCTCTCCAGCACCCGATCAATCTCCCTACCCCCTCCAATCTCTCCAGCCACCAAATCAATCTCCCTACCCCCTCCAATCTCTCCAGCCACCCCATCAATCTCCCTACCCCCTCCAATCTCTCCAGCCACCCCATCAATCTCCCTACCCCCTCCAATCTCTCCAGCCACCCCACCAATCTCCCTACCCCCTCCAATCTCTCCAGCCACCCCATTAATCTCCCTACCCCCTCCAATCTCTCCAGCCACCCCATTAATCTCCCTACCCCCTCCAATCTCTCCAGCCACCCTATCAATCTCCCTACCCCCTCCAATCTCTCCAGCCACCCCACAAATCTCCCTATCTCCTTCAATTTCTCCAGACCACCCCATCAATCTCTCTGCCTCCTCCAATCTCTCCAAACCGCCCCATCAATCTCTCTGCCTCCTCCAATCTCTCCAGACCACCCCATCAATCTCCCTGCCTCCTCCAATCTCTCCAGACCACCCCATCAATCTCTCTGCCTCCTCCAATCTCTCCAGACAACCCCATCAATCTCTCTGCCTCCTCCAATCTCTCCAGACAACCCCATCAATCTCTCTGCCTCCTCCAATCTCTCCAGACCGCCCCATCAATCTCCCTGCCTCCTCCAATCTCGCCTAACCGCCCCATCAATCTCCCTGCCTCCTCCAATCTCGCCCAACCACCCCATCAATCTCTCTGCCTCCTCCAATCTCTCCAGACAACCCCACCAATCTCCCTGCCTCCTCCAATCTCTCCAGACAACCCCATCAATCTCTCTGCCTTCTCCAATCTCTCCAGACCATCCCATCAATCTCCCTGCCTCCTCCAATCTCTCCAGACAACCCCATCAATCTCTCTGCCTCCTCCAATCTCTCCAGACCACCCCATCAATCTCCCTGCCTCCTCCAATCTCTCCAGACAACCCCATCAATCTCTCTGCCTCCTGCAATCTCTCCAGACAACCCCATCAATCTCTCTGCCTCCTCCAATCTCTCCAGACCACCCCATCAATCTCCCTGCCTCCTCCAATCTCTCCAGACTACCCCATCAATCTCTCTGCCTCCTCCAATCTCTCCAGACCGCCCCATCAATATCCCGGCCTCCTCCAATCTCTCCAGACCGCCCCATCAATCTCTCTGCCTCCTCCAATCTCTCCAGACAACCCCATCAATCTCTCTGCCTCCTCCAATCTCTCCAGACCACCCCATCAATCTCTCTGCCTCCTCCAATCTCTCCAGCCACCCCATCAATCTCTCTGCCTCCTCCAATCTCTCCTTCCGCCCCATCAATCTCCCTGCCTCCTCCAATCTCGCCCAACCACCCCATCAATCTCTCTGCCTCCTCCAATCTCTCCAGACCACCCCATCAATATCCCGGCCTCCTCCAATCTCTCCAGACCACCCCATCAGTCTCTCTGCCTCCTCCAATCTCTCCAGACCGCCCCATCAATCTCTCTGCCTCCTCCAATCTCTCCAGACTTTTTCCCAATATCTCCTTTTCCTCTCAATTGATATTTCCTCCTCTTCCAATATTGCTCAACGCTCCCCTTCAACACCTCCCATGAGCTGCGATCTCTCCTTCCTCTCCTTCAATTCCGCAGCACTCGAGGGAAACCATGTTTTCTGAACATTAAACTGCAAATCCTCCCACAAATACCAGAGCCAGAAAGACAGAAACAGAAAGGGAATTCAGAGGCAGAAGCACAAATCAGGGATTTGGGATGATGTATAATTCTACAGTTAACCCATCAGCACTCTCATCTCCTGCAGTTTAAATGTCTCTCATGGATTTGTACTCATGCAAAATATCTTGACGAGTGCAAGATGAGAAACTTCAACAAAAAGTCTCTTCTGAGATATTACATTTCTTACAATTATTTATATCAAGCTGTGAACTAATAAGTGAGGTATTGTGTGACTTGATACTGGTGTTTTAAGGACCTACTTACGGTTTCCTGTTGCAGTAACTCTCACAAGGTCATCTTGACAATGATCATTTCATTTTAACATACATTTGGGTGAAATGGTTAGAAATCTTCAGACTGAAATTATGTGGTTTTGATGAAGTAAAGTCTGTTAACTATTGATCAGCTGTTGAGTTCAGGAATGCATTGGAACCTTTAGCCAAATGTTATTTCCCCTCTTTATTGTCTGCTTGTGACGCATCCATTTCCTGATTGCCACTTCTATTCAAAACCCATTTCAAAGAAAGATGACCGACTTTCTACAAATTGCATCCGTGTGCATGAAGTTGTGCAATCTGTGGAATTTTGACAGATGATCAGGAAGGATATTCCCCGGATCTGTAATGCTGTTCATGACTGCTTTACCAGTGTCCCATTCATAATTAAACTGGCACAGACCATTGCACCCCATGGACAAGGAAGCGCGAGGGGACTGCTAATTGGACAATTAGGAAACCAAACTATTGAACCATCTTGGCGGAAAGGCAAAATGCATTTGTATTTGCACTTTCAATTAGAACTAACAGAATTAACCACTATGCAAAGGATGTCACATGAACTTGTTCAAAAACTGTCGAAGGATACCCCTTTCTCAATCATCATCATATATATTTCTACTCGGCTTTCAGTGTGTAGTAAGCAGTGTAATTGAAGGTGACTTTGTGCGGGTATTTGGAATGGTGATTTTTTATGTTGCTGGGACTATAAAACAGCTGAAGGCCCAATTCGCCTTTACTTTTATTTCATTTATTGGCACAGTACCTTACAGCTATCTAAGATGGCCATCTGTAAAGGACCATGGGAATTATGGCCAACCCATGACTCAGACAGATACAGAGCTTATGTGTATCTGAAACACAGGTAACCAGGCCTGATTGAAACCCCCGCTCGTTTGCATTTTAATGGCCCATTTTCCCAGGACAATAGAACTCCAATCAAGCAACCGGTGCAGCCACAGACTGATCGGTGCCACTCCCCTTACTCAGAAAGCCCAACTGCCAAAGTCAATGATCGCTCAGGACCTGCCCAGTTACCAAGGCACCCACCCCTTTATTGGCTGAAATTGAAGAGAGTGATCAGAGCCCTGTCGAACTATTGGGTCCAAGGTTAAGGACCGCCCCAAAGAGCACGAAATCCCAGGGGGATAAAAGAGAGCACAACCATGTGTTCTGTCTCTCTTGGATCCGGTCTGTGCCACCCAATTGCAGCAGGCACAGCCAGCCAAGTTCAAGACCAACGATCGCTACCTGATGGATGAGCCCAGCAGAGACAGAGCCACTTTCTTCGAACCAACCACGTGAAATCCAAATAAAGGCCTTATCCATTTGCACAGTGCCGGTCGCCCTGAAGTTAAGTATAGGTTATTGTAGCTGATAGGTGTAGTTTAACTCTGAGTAGATATTGTGTTTGCATGTTGAGATAACTCTTGTGTATGTAAATAAACCATCTTTTCAACGAACTAATTGGTTGTGTGGTCATTTGATCAATATATATGGTTCACCAACATTATTAATAGAGCAACAACCGATGAATCATTGAATCATAGAATGTACAGTGCAGAACGAGGCCATTCGGCCCATCAAGTCTGCGCGTGCCCCTGAAAGAGCACCCTACCTAAGCCCACACCTCCACCCTAGCCCCGTAACCCAGCAACTCCTTCTAACCTTTGGGCAATATGAGGCAATTTAACGTGACCATTCCACCTAACCTGCACATCTTTGGACAGTGGGAGGAAACGGGAGCACCCAGAGGAAACCCACGCAGACAAGGGGAGAACGTGCAGACTCTGCACAGACAGTGACCCAAGCCAGGAACCGAACCTGGGTCCGTGGCGCAGTGAAGCGACAGTGCTAACCGCTGTGCTACCGTGCCGCATCAGAGAAAGAGCTTCAAATTGGGCTCAGTCCTCTGGTTAATTGGCCAGCCACTTCTCAGTGATGGAGACTGTGATCAGCCACTCTCCCTGTCTCCCAATCATGATCCCATCCAGGTGCAGTCATTGCTTATGATTCTCCTGCTTTGTATCCCTCACTGATAAGAGGTCCCTCTCGCCATTGAGAGGATATTCAGAGATCATTCCAGCACATTGTGGTTACAGCTGAGGTTTCTCAGAGCCACACTGAATGCTGGGATTTCCCTCTATTACAGCGCGTACTTGTTGGAGGGCAAGAGAAAGTTACTCACGCCTGTAGGAAAGGTGACTTGTAATAAAGGAGATCACATGGATGCGGACAAACAGGAGAAGACCCACAGGTCTATCCAACCTGTCCATATGACGGTGATAATTTGTGCACCACAGCACTTGCACACCCCACGCCACCTGAAACCATGGTAACTCCTGGGCGAGGTGAGGAAACAGATAAAAACGCAGGCCAACTGTGGGAAATGCTCCTCTGACCCCTTTAGGTGATTAAAACTGGTCGAGGAGACAACTCTGATGTTGAATATTGTTATATTACTCACCTTTGACACAAGGTAAAATCAGCCTCAGCCGGAAACAGGTCCAGTTCTCGCTGAAAGGGATTCAGCGAATTGATGTTCACGACATGAGCTGGCATCCTGCTCCACAAACCCCCTGGTCCTCTGGGAGAAGAATCACCTCCGAACATCTAATTTAGCTGCTTAAGGAATGAGGTTTGACTCCTGGCCCTCTCTCACCTGTTGAATTGAAACAAACTGTGCAAACAAAGTCAATCCCTTACAAACCTAATTACCTGGGAAGAAAAAATAGAATAAAAAAGTGTTGCACTGGAAGTTTGAATGTGTAGTGATGAATGGAGGTGTCATTTCGCACTGCCTGCTGGTGATGTTGTAAAGGTGGTGCGATAGAGCCTTTGACTGACTCAGAGGGGGTGCCACTGCTGGTGTGATATTTCATAATTCTCAACTGCTACCGATATAGCTGGTTCTTTCTAGTTATTTAACACGAGTGATACAAAAGGCAGTCCAGCCAGGGTGCTGGCAGGCTTTTGCAACTGTTAACCACTGCCCACCTTTTCCACATTGAAACCACCTCATCTTGGTGATTCCTGATATGTGAATGACTGAACATGCTGTTTCAATGGTCCGCCACATGGTCAGCAGGAAAGCTAGGTCACCACACGTCGACTGGGAGAATGACTCTCTTGGTGTGTGTACCAGGAGACATAGCTCGGTTGCTGTGATTCTCACTGAAGTGGCCTGAAGCAGTTGTACCAAGAGTAATTGGACTGTAACATAAGACTGAAGCAGTGGTCACCCTTCTCCTGTGATCTGTGTCATGCTTTTGATGTGAGGTGGTGTTGCGTATGAGACCAACACCCAGTTGAAAGATACACATTGACCTGTCTGTGACCGAAGGTCAGCTACTCTGCCCATGCTCACGTCGGCTGACAGATGAAGAATGGATGGGACCGGAGTGGAGGAATATCAGCATCCATGGAGATGCAGCTTCTCAAAGAGACAAGAGGCTGGATTTGTATGTGCTGGGCACGGTTCATTCAGGGGGATGGGGCATGCCAAATATGTTGGTGGCTAACCCAGCCCCCTTAACAATTTGGTGGGTGAGTGTCAAAATGAACAGTTCCCACCCTCCACCATATGTAAATATGTAATTGAAGGTCAATTAGGCAAGTTTGCAAGCCTACTGACCAGGGTAATATGATATGCAGCACCATGGATTGGGTGGTGAGGAGGTTGGGGGGGGGGGGGCAGGGAGGGGGGGGGGGGGGTGGCAGTGGGCAGGCGGTTTCTTGTAGCTCAGATGATAAAAGGCAGGAAAAAGGGGGCTACATCATTGGGTGGGGGGTAACGTGCATTGTGAGGGGTGTCCTGTGTGCATCGGTTCTCCTCCCCCCACAAGACATCACTCCCGCCTCCTTCCTCACCACCTGGCCTCCAAAGCTCAGCTCCTCCCTTTTCCCATTCCCTTGGCTCTTGCTCCATCAGCCATCCATCTTCCGGCTGCTCCTTTCTGCAATTCCAGCAGTGCCCACTACTGACCTCTGGTGCTGCTGGCACTTTTAGACAATTTCAAAGTGTCATTTTGGGCGCGTTTGGGAGGATGCTTCTCGACGGCTGCATTGGCGAGATCACGGCCCGTATTCAACAGCACTTTGTAAGGGTGCTTCCTGTTTATTCCCTGTTTGTTTGCTTATTTCCCTTTTCATTTATTTTTACCATTACATTTTTGAATCATGGATGATTAATGGGTACGTTTCTTCAGGCAAGTACGGTAGCATGGTGCAGCACGGTAGCATGGTGGTTAGCATAAATGCTTCACAGCTCCAGGGTCCCAGGTTCGATTCCCGGCTGAGTCACTGTCTGTGCGGAGTCTGCACGTCCTCCCCGTGTGTGCGTGGGTTTCCTCCGGGTGCTCCGGTTTCCTCCCACAGTCCAAAGATGTGCGGGTTAGGTGGATTGGCCATGCTAAATTGCCCGTAGTGTCCTAAAAAGTAAGGTTAGGGGGGGGGGGGGGTTGTTGGGTTACGGTATAGGGTGGATACGTGGGTTTGAGTGGGGTGATCATTGCTCGGCACAACATCGAGGGCCGAAGGGCCTGTTCTGTGCTGTACTGTTCTATGTTCTATAAGTAGAGGATTTCAGCAGCAGGAGAGATTACTGTGTTAGTCTGTGCTGGTTCAAACTGGAGCTATAGACTGACCGGCACCAATGACAGAGATTGGCTGGGACTCGGTTCGATTGATTTGGCAGGTGGCCAATGAATTGTCGCAAAAGGCTGTGCTCTGCCTGGTAACAGGTGGTGATTGGATCTTATCCCAATGGTTTCAGCGACCTAAGGAGCTTTCAGTTTTAATTTTGGCAGCATGGAGGTATAAGATCCAGCTAAATCTTCTCCAGAAAGCTGTTGGGAACTCTCCCCAGAAAGCTGTTGCTAAGCCTCACCAAAAAAATCCAGCTAAACTCTCCAAAAAGCCTGCTGTGATGGCTGCGGCTCTCGTCAGAAGGAACCAGAGAACTCTCTCCCAATAAGCTTGTGGGTGTTGTATTCATGAAACTACAGAGGCCTGAACACAGGCCACGAACTGAGAGCAAAGTTTGAAGAAACAGGGACTCCATGCCTGCAGAGAAATTGTGGGTACAGGCTGCAAAACAAAGATTGTAATCTATAAACTTACTTGGAAGAAAGAATGTTGAGAACCATAAACTGAAGCAAAGACTCTTTTCCCGTTCACTTACGTTCCTCCCCCCTTTTCCACCCCTCTGTGTTTGTCTGTTTTGTGTGCATAGAGGGTGGGGAGGCAAGTTGAATTAGGAGTTAGATGCTTATTAATATTTAACCAACTGTGTTTGATGCGTATTTCATTATAGGTACTCTGAACACCATTATAATTCTCGTTATTAAATAAACAGTCATTGTGTTTAAACTTACAAACATGGTGACTGTAATTATTGGGCAGCCAAGGGCCACAGAATTTGGGTATTTGTGTAAGAATTATTGTTTAATTCACTTGAGTTGTGACTGCGGGAAGAGTGGGGCTGGAACTGACCGTGCTGTTGCCCAGGGTGTCGTAACAGCTCAGTGCCAAAGTGAGCACCCACGGGATTCTTGCCATTACTGGCTCCCTCGCCATGTGATTCACCTGACTTGCACCTTAGCTCCTCGTCGCTAAGAAGAGGGAGCTGCTTTCAAACGCTCCCTCACCACTCACTCCTAGTCAGCACACATGCATGGTAGCACGCAGGCCTGCTGCTCACTTTGGGGATGCCGACCTGGCCAGGCTTCTCAACGCTGTGGATGAGAGGCGGGGCATCCTGTTCCCCGGAGGGGGTGGGTGGACCAGCAGCAGGGTCGGTAATTCTGTCTCGGGGGCAGAGGTTGTCAGTTCGGGCGGCATGACCAGGAGGACTGCTGTCCAATGTCGGAAGAAGACCAAAGACCCGCATTGAGCTGCAAGGCTAAGTTACTACATCTCTCCTGGCATTAGTTCCGCCTGCTACCCCTCAATTTCCCAACCCCCCCCCCCCCCCCCCCCCCCCGAATCACTAGCTGAAACCTTGCAAACTCCCAAATCCGATCTTCATGCTTGATCCTCAGCACCCCCTGGCACCCACCAGTACAGTCCCTTCATGTCCAAATGCAGTGCCCACTCATGCCACCTGCCATCAAGCTTGAGGCTCACAATGCCCTCCTTTTATCCCCAGAGAAGATAACCCATAATAATTAGGAAAGGACCAAGATGGGGAGTGGAGTACCAAAGATTTGAGGCCTCACCTTCCATAAGGAAAGGGTCCCGGAATTCACCTGGTGCGAGGAGAGAGCAGGCACTGACAGCGAGGTGAGGTGCCACAGAGGTGAGGATTCATTGAGCCCTTCACGTTGACCTGTCTCAAATGTGTCTTTTATGTCAGACAAAATGATCCTTCCCACCCGCTGACTACATGTCCATTCTCTCTCGGGATCTCCATCTGATGAGGCCGGGTCATCCGGAGACGTTCCCCTGCCGACACCCCAAAGAACACCTCGGAGGCAAGCTCTGAGGAGACCACCATTGAGGCGTTACCCACCTTCCACCATCACAGAGACACACACCTCGGTGGGGGACATTAGTGGGCATGCTTCTGGGGTACAATCTGGTGAGCACCACAATGTAGCTGATGCACATCAGGTGGAGGCAGGAACATCCAAGGGATTCAGCAGTGGGAGATCTGCTGGATCCCAGGACAGAGCTGTGTCTCAGTCATAGGCCGAGCCTCTGGGTAATGTTCTCCTAGAGCTGATGCAGCTAATAGGCCAGAGCCATGACATTCAGGAGGAGGTATCAGCGACATTCCAGAGACTGGAAAGTCAATCAGAGAAGTCCCAAAAGCTTCGGGCACAGGAGATGGTGCTGGCAATGTGTGACACTGAGGCCAACACTGCTAGGGTGGTAACCGCAGTGGAAAGCCTAGAGCATGACACTAGAGCATGACACTGCATCTTGAGTGGTGCCCAAGGTATGGCTCAGTCTGTGATGGCCATGGCTGAGGGCCTCAACATTATGTCCTGGTCGTCACTGAGGGGCATATCCCAGACATTGCCGAGACACTGCAGAGCATGGTCCAGCATCGCTTAGGGTGTTGAAACCATGGTGATGCATGATCAATCACTCCTGAAGCGGGATTGTAGTCCAATTGAAGGCTTTAATGAACAAGTAGTTACCCCAGCAGCTCCGGTACAGAATGACTGCTGTGGGTGAAACACACACTCTTATGCTCCGCCTGCTGGGCAGAACCAGCAGGTAGGTTCTACCACTCATACTACAGTATAAGGTACATCCCACCTAGGTATCGCGATACCCCTAATATAGCTACCACACATGGTACGGACAATGGGGAGCCTCCAGGTCTGGGTGAGCCAGATGACTCAGAGGCCGCTGGAGGTCACTCCACTGGCCCTCTGCCCCATGGAGCCCCCAGGCTTCCAGGCACTGTCAGGGAGAAGGAAGGTCTGGAGGCCACCCAGGGGCCTGTTACCAAGGAGACAATGGCAGTCTCCAGTTCCTCTGAAATCCCCCCATCCTGACACCAGTGCATCTCAGGGGCAGTGAGCAGCACAGGGTGGCACGGTGATACCTGTGACGCTGGCATGTCAGCCGCGGCTCTCCGACTCCAGGCTCTCCAGAGGGCGCCTGCCATGGGTAGGCGTTCCTTTGGCCTTGTAGAATTTCTCTCCACTGAAGCTGCAATAGAGTAATTTCCTGCTGGCGAGCCAAGCAGAGAAGGATACTCGCAGATTGAGGTGCCATTTTATCTGGCTGACCCAACCTTTACCCTACTGCCAGGAGCTGTCAACCATAGCTAGATTTTATAAACATTGGTTAGTTTCACAGCTGGTACTTCAAAGCCCCGTGGCTGGATTGTCCCATTTTGCAGCTATTTGCCAACGGCAGCTTGGGAACTGTGCGTTTTACAATGCCAAAACCAGCGCCGAATCTTGGGACCGGTGAGGGGCCAGCAGCCGTGTCGGGTAAAACCCCCGGCTCCCACGGCAAAAATGGCTGGAGAATGGCCGGGTCCGTGGCCGCGCATGTGCACGGTGACGACCTGCAGCGGGCGTGCGGTAAAACAAGGCGCTGGCTGTGCATGGACCCAACCTGCCAAATACCTGGCCACCCCCTGTTCCCCCAGCCCTTGCGGAAGCCCCCCCCCAGCCAGCAGCATGTCTCCCGGCTGACTGTGGCGACGCTGGACACAGCCCGTGGCCGCCACGCCGGGTTCCCGACCGCTGAGGCCACATGTCCCCCGCACAGTCGGGAACTCGGTGCATTGGGGGCAGAGCATCAGGGGAGGGCCTTCCGATGACACGCCAACGCCGTTCCGACGGCATGCGGCGTGTTGATGCCATTTTGGAGGGGGCGGAGAATAGGAAACCGGCTCCAAACCGGCACTGCCCCCAATTTGGGCGTCGGATGGGATTCTGCACCCAATCGCGATATCGGCGTCGGGCAATGGAGAATCCCGCCCTATAGCTATGATTGACGCTGCTGGACTGGCAAAGAGAGTTAAGTGCTTTCTGTGGAGAAAAAGATAAGTGAGAGTGCTTTAGCATTTAGCTGGTTAGTTTGACAGCTGGGTACTTTAAAGGCACTCATGCCCGAAGGGAGATGAATGAAACAATGCAGACAGCTGAGCAGATGTGGAAGCTGTCAATCACAGACTAGCGAAAGCAATTTCACAGAGATATGAATGAAAGGCTTGCAGATCAAAGATCTGAGGGGGTTTAAACCCAGCTGACTGGTTTTCTCTTTCCAGCAATTGACAGGTGCTGCTTCCTCTGCCTGAGCCAGCAGGTGTATTGCGCAGGTGCGATTTAAAGCAGTGATTTGTTTTCATCGCCTCTGCTTCCAGACCGGGGTCTCTCGAATTGGGGGTCTCTGGTGGGGGTTTGGGAGGACACTGAGGGAAGCTCTCTAATTCGGGGGGGCGGGGGACCCAGAAAATCCCAGGGTGGGGCTAAATTGCGTTGTGGGGGCCCCAACCGCCAGACCTTGTTTTCTGGTCGGCCGCTCAACATGGCACCCAATAACGGGATTTGCTAAGGAATCCCTGGCAATCACCGCCATGCATAAATCTGATTAGCTTAGGATTGTCAATTGCTTCCTGATTTGTGCCCCGGAATGAGCGTAAATCAAGTGCGATTCAGCTCCGGCGGGAGAACTTAGGGCTGGATTCTCCGATTTTGAGGCTGTGTCCGGATGATCCGTGGTGTTTTATGTGGGAAAAATCGGCGCTGATCCTCCGACCGGTGAGAGGCTAGCAGCTGCGCCACGTAAACCGCCCGGCGTCCACTGCAGCAGTCATGCCGTACAACATGGCGCCGGCCGTGCGCAGACCCGACCTGCCAGACAGTGACCCCCCCCCCCCCCGGACACCCCCTCGCCAGTTCCCCCGGCCCTCGCCGAAGACGCCCAGCCACGCCAGATTCCCGACCGCTGAGACCACACGTCAACCGCACGGTCGGGACCGCGGCCCATCGGGGGAGGGCCTTCAGGTGACGTCCTGACAGGATGGATGCGGGCAGGTTGTTTCCACTGGCGGGTGAAAGCAGAACTAGGGGCATAGCCACAAAATAAGGGAGGTAGATTTAGGACGGAGCTCAGGAGGAACTTCTTCACCCAAAGGGTTGTGAAAATATGGAATTCCTTGGCCAGTGAAGCAGTTGAGGCTCCTTCATTACATGTTTTTAAGATAAAGATAGATAGTTTTTTGAAGAATAAAGGGATTAAGGGTTATGGTGTTCGGGCCGGAAAGTGGAGCTGAGTCCACAAAAGATCAGCCATGATCTAATTGAATGGCGGAGCAGGCTCGAGGGGCCAGATGGCCTACTCCTGCTCCTAGTTCTTATGTTCTTATATTCTGAGGCCGTCCCAACGGCTTCCGCTGCGCGCCACAATGATGCTGTTTTGGAAGGGGCGGAGCATGTGCAACCTGCGTAAAACAGGCATCGCCCCCCATTTGGTTGTATAAATGGATTCTCCACCCGATTGCCGATTACAAAATTGTTGTCGGGAAACAGAGAATCCCACCCATAGCGTCCGAAACGGAGAATCTCGGCATAGATTTTTATTACACAAAGGGCCCAGGAGCATCTGGCACTGTTTGGAGCCCGACGCAAATCCCATTTCCACTCTGTCCTGCAATTTTTCCCACCTAGCGGGACTTGTACCTGGTGCAGCGCAGCCCGAAAATCGTCCCCCACAGTCTGAAATTGGGCTCTCCCAGGTCCAGCCTCATCACATGATTGAACCCACCAATACTAACAGTTAGCAAGGATCCTGCAGGATGTGTAAGCTGTGCTATGTAAGCCGCTCGTCTGTTGCACACAGGTTAGGTGCTGGTTTGACTTCTTAGGCTTCTAGTTAACTTTGGTCCTTTAACTTTCTCCATTGCATAAGTGATCCATGTCGTTCTGGGAGCCATTTTGTGTTCATGTCGGGGGTTTAGATCATCGAATTTACAGTGCAGGAGGCCATTCAGCCCATCGAGTCTGCACCGGCTCTTGGAAAGAGCACCCTACCCAAGTTCAACACCTCCACCCTATCCCAATAACCCAGTAACCCCACCCAACACGAAGGGCAATTTTGGACACTAAGGGCAATTTATCATGGCCACTCCACCTAACCTGCACATCTTTGGACTGTGAGAGGAAACCGGAGCACCCGGAGGAAACCCACGCACACACGGGGAGGATGTGCAGACTCCACACAGACAGTGACCCATGCCGGAATCGAACCTGGGACCCTGGAGCTGTGAAGCCATTGTGCTAACCATTATGCTACCGTGCTGCCCTAATGGTCCTTCTTGTTTATTCGCTTATTTCCCTTTTCTTTTATTTTACCATTATCATTTTTGATCCATGGATGAGTAAAGG